>NC_134544.1:68181613-68481613 GCF_050624435.1 Tenrec ecaudatus | reverse complement strand
TGAATATATTAGCACATTGAACTATACTTGCTTCATGTTACAGTTGTATTTTTTCCATGAAAAGCCTTTGAATTTTTTAAAATAAATTATTTTACTGAGGGCTCTTATTATAATCCATATATCAATTGTGTCTAGCACATTTGTACATATGTTGCCATCAGCATTTTCAAAATATTTTCTTTCTACTTGAGCCCTTGATATAAGTTCTTCTTTTCCCCCTTCCTCCACCACCTTCCCACGCTCGTGATCCATTGATCAATTTTAAATTATTATTGTTTTCATATTTTACACAATCTGTTATTTTCTTTCACCCACTTTCTGTTTTTCATCCCATGGGGGGTGTTATACGATGAACTTTGAAATTGGTTCCCCTTTCTCACCCTTCTGGCCCCACCTTCCCCCTACCTTCATAGTATCAGTACTTCCATTAGTGTTCTGAGGGGTTTATCTCTCCTGGATTCCATGTGCTATGTTGAGAGCTCTTATCTGTACCAGTGTACATGCTCTGGTTGAGCCACATTTGTAATGTAAAATGGGGGTCATGATAGTGGGGTGAGCAAGCTTTAAAGAACTAAAGGAATGTTCTGTGTTCTATCAGTGTTATACTGCACCCTGGCTGGCTCATCCTTTCCTTGTGACCCTTCTGTGAGGGGATGTCCAATTGTCTACAGATGGGCTTTGGGTCTCCAATTGGACACCTTTTGTTCCCATCGATATGATTGTTTGTTTGGGGTCTTCTGATGCCTGATACCTGATCCCATGAACTCCTCGTGATCACACAGGCTGGTGTGCTACTTCCATGTGGGCTTTGTTGCTTCTCAGATAAATGGCCTCTTGTCTAACTTCAAGCCTTTAAGATTCCAGACGCTATATCTTTTGATAGCCATGCACCACCAGCTTTCTTCACCACATTTGCTTATACATCCTTTTTGATTTAAGTAATCCTACTGGGAAGATGGGAATCATAGAATGCCAGGTTATTAACTTGCATTGAGGGAGGACTTGAGTAGAAGCCAATGCCTTTGACTTTTTAAATGTTCCTATTTTGTTTTCTGTGCCTACTTAGACAGAGTTGACCCTCTTTTCTGTCAGTGGGTTTATTAGAGTGCTTATTTTCCATGTAAAATATGCTCTGGGACAAATTTCAATTCATCATGGTATATAATCATTTTAATATGTTGTCTGAATCTGTTCCAAATATTTTAAAGAATTTTTAGTGTATATCCATTATCAGTATTGGGTTACAGTTTTCTTGCAGTATCATTATCTGACATTGGTGTCAGAATATTTATTGGTCTGATAGAAAGTATTGGTAACCAAGGGCTCAAGTAGAAAGAAAATGTTTTGAGAATGATGATGGCAACAACTGTACTAATGTGCTTGACACAATGGATGTATATATAGATTGTGATAAGAGTTGTATGAACCCCACATAAAATGATTTTAAAAAAAGAAAGTATTGAAGTAGTGGTAAGTGTTGTCTCACAACCATTGTTATATTTACAGTCAATTACTTGAACGTAAACTACCAAATAGTAAAGCGGTGTTTATTCATACCATCACAGTACTCTGTATTAATCTTTAATCTATGGTCTGATTATGCTAGAAGTTTCTCATGGAATTTTATTTCAACTCAATTGATTATATCCCTTGCAAGCAACCTAAAACTCATTCAACTACCATTGATCCCAGGCACTGGCTGAACCCTCTGATCTTTCAGCTGACTCCTCATTTTGGAGGACTACATGATTTACACTCCCCTTGACAGACAAATAGTCACTAACCCCAGTTTGGGAAAAACAGGTGGGATCTATATTTTAAAAATGTGAAAAGAAGTCCCATTTTTAGCACTGTCATGTAAAGAATTGTCTTTTGATGCGAAGTTCATGGATTGTTCTCCTGCTGGGACCACACTTTACAAAAACACTGTGTTTTTGAAACATGATTAGATAGCAAGATAGAGTATCTTAGCAATGTCATCTTAATAAGGCTTGGTTTATTTTTTTTTAATTTTTACTACTTTATCAAAACATGTCCCTTAGGTGTGTAGGATTCATTTTTAAAATTCTTTCCTAGAAACAACATACAAAGGAGAGGCACGTTGTCTTCCAGTCACTTCTGGAAGAGGCTTCTGGGGCTGAGAAGGAGCTTCCTTCTCATGGTGTCTCACTGGTTGTTTTTGGCCTTGGCGTGTATTAAGATGTGATATTTCAGGTTAGTCGACTCAGCAAACTTCTTGTTCACCTAGGACCTGTCTCCCGTGTGGATCTGCACGTCTGTGCACAAACTGAAGTCCAGGGAAAAACGCTTCGCACAGCCTTCCAACGTGCACTAAAAAGGTTTGTCTCTAGTACGAAGCAATTGGTGTTGTCTGGCTTTGAGCTCTTGACAAAAGCCTTGCCACACTCGGCACAGACGTGGACGTGGGGCCCTGGGTGTGCAGGTGCTTCCTCCTGGCTGAGTTGCCCCTGAGCACCTTCAGGCAGCCTTTGTGAGGGCAAGCTATTGTTCTCTGAGCATCAGCTTCTTGAATTTTTCTTGGCTTCATTCTGGCAAATTCTGCCAGCAGTTTGGGGTCCAAGAGGTAGATGCCAGGGATCCCTCCAGGCGGGAGCATCTTTCCCATCATGTACTCCGAGTTGTCAGGAGGGGAGTTCTCCCCAATGATCTGCTCCCCAACCAGTCTCATGGTCAAGACCTTTTTTCATCTGACTACCATAGGGTGACGGAGAACGAGTCGTCCAGCATCTTGAATGATCCGCACCTGCTTCTGCTCCCACTTCTTGTTGCCCGCATCGCCCCCGCCGCCCGACGAGAGCTGTCGCTGCTGCCGCCTCCACGGTGACCAGGTCTGCTCGATGTAGTCCTCATCGTCCTCGTTGCCAACGCTGGCCAGCGCTGGAACTGGGATTGGAATCTGGCCCTCGAAGCCTTCCTCTGCGCCCACCACCAACTCACACGTCTGCACCAGGATCGCCTCCTGGTGGTGGTGCACCTGGCTCAGGTCGTCAGTGACCTGTGACCTTAGCGACCTGCGGCCATAGTGCGATCATGGGCTGTCAAGCGCCAGGTCTCGCCAGCAAGAAAAGACGCGCCACAACAGGATTCTTCCATAGGCGTTTAATTTTTCATAATGCGGTAAAAGACCCCGAAACCCCAAACTACTGCTGCTTATATATGTTCTATGGGGACGTGCTGTGCCTTGATTGGTGCATTCGCCAAAACCTCATGCATTGATTGGTGAGTTCGCCAGAACCTTCGTTTGCATACTCCAAGGTGGAGTTATGACTACGTCATCTCAGCAGCGCGCATGCGCTAAGTGGTTGTTTACCACTTAGTTGGGCCACCGCCCTGACTGCCCGGCGCCATCTTGTAATGGCAGCGAGAGCTGCTGCTTCCCACATCGCGAGAGCTGTGGTTTCCCACATCTCGCGAGAGCTGCGGCTTCCCACATCTCCTCCTTTCTTTTTTATTTTAAGCCTAATCCATTGATCAATCCCGGAGCCTCCAGCAGCTCCAGAAGATCAAGATGGATATAAAGTCCATTGATCCATCCTGGAGCCTCCAGCAGCCCCAGGAGATCAAGATGGATATAAAAACCCAAATCTGGTCACCCTGATGTGTGCAATGAGCAAAGCTCCACATGGTGCAAGGGCTGACCAAGATCCAATTTCTGTCACTCTTCCCAGTGCAATGGGACAATTCCCTTGGGGTGGAAGAGTTGACAACTTATGGGGGTTAGTTTTCTCTTAACAAAAAAAGCCAAAGATCATGGGAACCACCGCGCTCAATCGCTAAAAGCGCCTGCATGATGATGACTTTGTCACGTTTTTGCTGAGCTTTAAGTTTGCAGAGCAACCATAGCAACAACACTCCTCCACAGCACATTATTGCAGCAAATGTAAACACCCCCACCCACTCTTTAAAGTAGGAAAAGGCAGTAGAAAGCCAAGAAGTAAAATCTCCAACAGTTATGGGTTTCATTCTTGTGCCATTAAGAGTCGTAATCTGCATCCGGAGTTGTTCTTGAAGTTCTTCCAGTTCAGCTGTCCATTGTCCTGTAAGGTACTGGGATATATTCTTGCTGCTAAAAGAAGGCTCATTCAAGAATTTTAAAGGTGTTATGCACAAATTAGGTGTTGAAGAAACACAACTTAATTGCACCATACTCGTAAGAGTATCCACTTGTTGTTGTAATAGATCAACTCTCTGGTTCACTAACAGTAAACCAGACATTAATCGAGCATCCATCTCATGGACTGTAGATAAAGCTTCTGATGTAGATTGCGTAATATTGTTAATGACATTTGCTGTCATTACTTGATTAGACTTGGCCAATCCTGCTGTAACCGCTGCTGCAGCTGAGATAGTAATAGCTGTAATAATCGCTGCAGTAATGCCAAAATCTCTTTTATATCTATAGAGTGTAGCAATAGGAAAAGTATTAGGATCTGCTTCAACCGGTACGGGTATCATAGTAGGAATCTTTACTATCAAAGCAAATGGCTCAGAGCCATTCCAACATTCAGCAAGCCAACACTGACTGCTAAAGCTATTACATGAAGCTTCCCAAAATGTATCATTTGCATGACTAATGTTGAATGTTAACAGAAAGAAAAATGGAGGCTGGACACAAACAGGTGATGGCTGAAATTGCACTCTTGATATATTAACCATAGTATTTACTTTCAGCCGATTTGTAGTGGTATTGTATACGCCGGTGACATTATATAAGGTGTCATTAATCCCATACATTCTTGCAAAGGGAGTCACTATAGTAGATGCTCCTCGTTGATTATACACCATCCATTCATACCATGGCCAGGTATTATCAGGACCAGTGGTATTAGTATTACTATTCCATTTTGCTTTACTTAAAGCTGGAGTCATATCAAAACCTGGTATAATAGGTTTGTTCCGATAATTTGGAGACTGACATTGAGTAAAAGAAGGCGGAAAACTTTTTTCAGGTGAGCAACTAGGTAATATGGCACGTCTGGTTACATTAGGTGGCGCTACTGATCCATTAATGGGCCCAGAGGGCCTGGGTCCTTCACGAATCACCTGAGTGTTGTAATATTTATCGCTTTTCTTTTCTCAGAGGTACCATTACCACCTGTGACACCTTGTGCAACTTTCATAAGGGTGGATATAACATTATTAACTGCACAGTCTCCAGAAGGATCCACCCAATTGACTGAAGATCCATTTCTTATATATATACAAGGTGCACTAGTATTAATGGTGGTAAAACACAAACTATATGCCAATGTAAAATTACTTGCATTATATACTTTAGGAGGCTCCCCTCTAGGTGTAATACATGGTATTCCCAAATCACATTGAGTTGATAAGAATAAGGGTAATACTGACGCATTCGAGTGTATGGGAATAGGTACAGGCCAAGTTTTAGCTATGGCCCATAAAAAAACTCCTTTAACTATTGGGGTCCATATTACCATCAGTATCAGCAACATTATTAGGTTGATCATCGTCTTCTTCATTCTTCCTGCTCCCACGATCTTCATCCTCCTTAATTAGTCTCACCAGTCTCTCTGGCACCCAGATGGGGTTTTCTTCTTTCTGTGGAAAAACACAAATTGCTCCCCTGGACCTGATTAATATGGGGTCCGGGCCATACCATTTGTTGTCTAGGACATTTTTCCATCGGGCCATTTCCTTTGGTGGCTTTGGCCATTGTCCATGTCTGTCTGCAGCTGATTGGCCTTTCTCATCCAGATTTTAAAAATTTAGAGTAAAAAGAGTTAAAGATAAGGCCATTCTAGGGGTAGTGACCGTCACGGCCTCTATTCCCCCTTTTTGTTTTAATAAATATTGTTTTAAAGTACAATGACACCGTTCCACAATTCCTTGCTGTTGGGGATTATATGGCAAGCCCGTGAGGTGTTTTACTTGCATTTGCAAGCAAAACTGTTGGAACTTGGTAGAAGTGTATGCAGGCCCATTATCCGTTTTTAATATGGTGGGCTTGCCCCATGCACTCCAGGCTTCTAAGCAGTGTTGAATTACCTGGCTGGATTTTTCCCTGTTAGGGGTGTTGCATGTACAATGCCAGAACTGGTGTCCACTGACACATGCACGTACTGCAACTTTCCAAAAGCAGATACGTGAGTAACATCCATTTGCCAGATGTCGAGAGGACGGACGCCTCGAGGGTTTACCCCAACCGAGGGTTTAGAAATAAATTCTGCACACTTGGCGCACTGCAACACAATAGTGCGAGCCTCTGCGCGAGTAATTGGAAACTTAATGCGTAGGGTGGCAGCAGGCACATGATATAGCTCAAGAAAGTCTTTAGCAAGTTCAAAGTGGGGTTTAGTTAACACAGGAAAAGCTCTTGTAGCTTGATCAGCCAAATTATTACCTTTTACCATGGGCCCTGGAAGCAAGCTATGATTACGTATATGCTGAATATAAAATGGGTGTTTTCGTTGCAAAATACATTCTCTAATTTGAGAAAAGATGTCTGCTACCTTACTGGATTGCTTAATGTAGCCAGCAATTTCCAGCTTAGATACTGCGTTGACTACATAATGGGAGTCAGATATGATGTTAATTGGTTCCGTGAATTTCTTAAAAACTTCTAAAACCACCAAACATTCTACTAATTGAGGTGCATTAGCTAAAAATTGCAATGTAGTCACTTGATCATTTATTACATAACATCCTTTACCTGTTTTAGAGCCATCTGTATAAATGTCTAAAGCTTCCTTAATGGGGTTGTTAACAGTGACACGGGGAAAAATTACTGGATGAGCAGTCACAAATTGCAACAAGGAATGTTTAGGATAATGGTTGTCTATTAGTCCATTAAAACGGCATTTAAAGATTGCCCACTCATCTACACAATGTAGATACTTGCTCATTAGTATATGGGACAATGACGCTGCTAGGTTCTTTTCCAAAATGCATGATAGCTGTCTTAACACCCTTTAGGGCCATTATGGCTACCATAGAAGGGTAGTGTTCAATAGTTTTTGAAGGTGAAGGGTGGGCATGGATCCACAACAAAGGTCCAGTCTGCCACAAGACTGCAGTAGGCGCACAGGCAGTTTTTAAAATGCACAATTGAAAAGGAGATTTTATGTCTATTCTATCTAACTGCGCTTCAGAAATGGCCTTTTCAACTTGTTCTAATACTTTTTGAGCTTGAGGAGTGATTTCTCGAGGAGAAGTAATATGGCTTTCTCCTTCCAAGATATTGAACAATGGCTTAAGGTCAACAGTGGATATCTTTAAATATGGGCGGAGCCAATTGATATCTCCTAGCAACTTTTGAAAATCATTTAATGTCTTTAGCTGATCCTTCCATATAGTCAATTTTTGAGGCGTTATATGGCCTGGGCTTATTGTGGCTCCTAAAAACTGTCCAATTGAAGATTGTTGAACCTTATCTGGTGCTATTGCTAACTGATGAAATTCTAATTCCTTAACTACCTCACTGTATCCCTGCTGCACATCTAGCTCTTCTCCAGTTATTAATATGTCATCCATGTAATGGTAAATTTTTAACTGACCAAATTTTTCTCTGACAGGTGCTAAAGCGTGGTCCACAAATAACTGACACATAGTAGGACTATTAGCCATTCTCTGTGGCAAAACTCGCCACTGATAACATTTATCAGGTTCTTCATGATTAATGGAGGGTAGAGTAAAAGCAAATCTTTCCTTATCTTTCTCATGCAAAGGAATGGAGAAAAAACAATCCTTAATGTCTATTATACTGACAGTCCATCCTTTAGGTATTGCAGATAACAAGGGAAGGCCTTTCTGTACAGGACCCATGAGTGACATTTGGGCATTGATAGCTCTTAAATCATGCAACAATCTCCACTTCCCTGATTTTTTCTTAATGACAAATATGGGTGTGTTCCAAGGTGACACATGGTTCTAAATGTCCTAGTTCTAGCTGTTCTTTAACTAACTTTTGTGCCGCAATTAATTTTTCTACTGGAAGCGGCCACTGTGGTACCCAAACTGGTTCTGCTGAGAGCCATGGAATGGGTAGCGGCTCCGCAGTGGCCCCTAGGAAAAACCCAGACCTGTACGATCTTTCTTCACTGCTACTTCTATTGGTTCAGGACAACCCTGCAGGTGTTTCCCTACTCCCTTTCCCGGTACACATCCCATTTTTTGCATAAGTTCTCGACTTATAGGTGAGTAATCATTAGTTAGTACTAATCCTAGGTCTGTCAATATATCTCTTCCCCACAAATTTATGGGTAAGGGAAGGACATATGGTTGGAATTGGCCTGATTGTCCCTCCTCAGCCTTCCAGTGCAACCGCCTGGTGCTTATCATAGGCATGGATGCATACCCGAGTCCTTGTAGAGACTGTGAAGATTGTGTTACTGGCCAGCAGGAAGGCCACCATTTGGTGGATATAATGCTTTTATCTGCCCCTGTGTCTAGTAAACCTTCAAAGTTTTTTCCTTCAATATTCAGTGTCAAAGTTGGGCGTTGATCCAACTGCACTGAAAAGAAAGCTCCAGCTTCTCCTGATGATCCAAAACTCCTTTTTTCCCTACTAATTTTGGTACTTGGAAACAGTGCATGCTCACTAGGCAATACCAAGAGCTGCGCTATATGGTCTCCAGGTGAGATGGCATATATGCCCCGTGGAGAGGAGCACATCGCCTTTACTTGTCCTGTAAAATCCTGATCAATGACTCCTGGGTGTACAATTAAGCCTTTTAAGGTGGTAGATGACCTGCCAAGCAGCAAGCCCACGGTGCCTTCTGGAAGGGGACCATAAAAATCCGTAGGAATGGGCTGGCATCCCTGCTGTGGCGTTAGTACTGCTCTGGTGGTGGCACTGAGGTCCACCCCTGCGGATCCCGCAGTGGCCCTTTTGGGAGTGGCCTCCCCAGTGGGAAGAGGCCGTCCTCCTGGATTGCCCCATACATTTGCGGGCCCTGGGGACGAGGGCCCCGCTTTCCGTTTTTTGGCTCCTGGTAATATTGCTCTAGGGGGCATCCCCTGCTATCTTTTACATATCTGCACTCATTGGCCAAATGTCTACCTTTTCCACACTGAGGACAAACACCCGGGGTCCTTTTGAGCCCTGTCCCAGTTTGGCTCACGATGCCAGTAGGGCAATGTTTTTTAATATGTCCTTCCTTACCACACTGAAAGCATCTTAATGGGCCTCTTTTTTGGGGCTGCCATTACTGCAGCAGCCAGTCCTGCATTAGTCAAAGGACCACCAACTTCCCTGCAAGCCTTCATCCATGCCTGCAATCCTTTGGACTTCCATGGCGTAATAACTGCTCTACATTCTTTAGTACACTGCTCAAAGACTAATTGCTCAATGAGAGGCATAGCTGTATCTTGATCTCCAAAAATTTTTCCTGCTGCCTCCAACATTCGTGCCACAAAATCTGAAAAAGGTTCGGTAGGTCCTTGTATAATTTTTGTTAAGTTGCCCCTAACTTCTCCTTTATTAGGTAAAGTTTTCCATGCCTTGCTTGCAGCAGAATTTATTTGCTGATATACTTGCAATGGATATACTGTCTGATTATTAACCCATCTTCCTTGGCCTGTAAGCATTTCAAAATCCCATGCTGGCTGCCCTGCTACAGCATTTTCCCTAGCCTGGGCTGTTAATAAATCCTGCCATAAAGATTTCCATTCCAAGTATTGTCCTGTAGTCAATACTGCTTTTGTTACAAATGTCCAATCGGCAGGAGTCATAGCATGGCCTGCAAGCCTTTCAATTAAAGATTGAGTATAATTTGCACTTACTCCATAAGCTCTTACCACTTCAGCTAAGTCCTTTACTTGCTTGTGTTCTACGGGTGTATGATAACGAGCGTTGTTCTGATCCTCAAATACTGGATACATTTGTTGAATTGCTCTACGGATATTGGGTGGACAAAAGGAATAGCCACACCCTTTCTGCTTTTCTTCCTTATAAGGAGGTGGTGCCGATGGGCGCACAGCTGTGTTCCACAGAGCACTATACCGCCCTCTTTCGGCTGCCTGTAATGCGTCATACCGACCCTCCTCATAGCGAGCAGCTATCTCCTCTAACTGCTCCTCCTCCTCCTCTGATATTTCCAAGAGTTCTAGTTCTCGCCGTGGATTTAAAGGCTCTGAATGGCGGGCACGGTCTAGTTCTCGCCACGGATATAAAGGCTCCGAATGGCGGGTACGGTTCTTTTCTCGCCACGGATATAAAGGTTCTGAATGGCGGGTATGGCTCTTCTTCTGTTGATCAACTTCCTCCCCTAATTCTACCTGCGCAGTTTCTTCTGTTTTGGCATGCCTTTCCCGAGTCTCCTTGGACTCGCCCCGAGTCTCTTTGGACTCGCCCCGAGTCTCTTTGGACTCGCCCCGAGCCTCTTTGGACTCGTCCCGTTCTGTTTCTGACATGCTTTCCTGAACGTCCTCCAAAGCCTGCTGTCCCTGTTGTAATGGCTGTCTACACTCTTTATCCTCAATACACGCTTTTATTAACTTCCAGATGGGTCTAGTTCCCGATTTCAATTTCCCTTCTTTTGCCGCTTGGTCTACATCCCATCCCAGTTTATTCCAACTCGCTAGAGTTAGAGAACCTGTAGATACAAACCACGGTGCTATCTCATCCACATTTTTTACAAACTTAAGCAGCGTCGCCTCTGAAATTTTTAATCCTCTCTTCCTTAATAAAGCATCAAGCGCTGTAACCATGGTCTTTATTGCTGCGTTCCCCATATTCCCTTCTTATGTATACAAGGATTTAACACACAGGTTCACACGGGTTTATTTACAACCGATTTATGTGCAAAATAAGAAGCGGCAGGCTGTCCGCCGTTGAAACCGAAAGGGGAAGTATTAGAACGCATACAACAGTTTGCGGCTTTAGCAATCATTCAGGCTCATGTCTCTCAGAACTTACCTTTATAATTCACGCCGTGTGGTTCTGAATCCTCCCTGGTAACAGGGGGTCTCCGCTCGTGCCTTAGATGATCGTAAATTTCCGGGTTTCGGCACCACTTGTCGCGCGCCAGGTCTCGCCAGCAAGAAAAGACGCGCCACAACAGGATTCTTCCATAGGCGTTTAATTTTTCATAATGCGGTAAAAGACCCCGAAACGCCAAACTACTGCTGCTTATATATGCTCTATGGGGACATGCTGTGCCTTGATTGGTGCATTCGCCAAAACCTCATGCATTGATTGGTGAGTTCGCCAGAACCTTCGTTTGCATACTCCAAGGTGGAGTTATGACTACGTCATCTCAGCAGCGCGCATGCGCTAAGTGGTTGTTTACCACTTAGTTGGGCCACCGCCCTGACTGCCCGACGCCATCTTGTAATGGCGGCGAGAGCTGCTGCTTCCCACATCGCGAGAGCTGTGGCTTCCCACATCTCGCGAGAGCTGCGGCTTCCCACAATGGGCGGTGGTGGTGGTGGTGGTGGTGGTAGCTGGCGTGCCCATGGCCACCCCCGCCACTGTGGTCGCCCCCCGTCCTTGTCCTCCTCGCCCACCACCATGGTCTCAATGGTCTCCACTGGGTTGGTCTCCACCTCGATCTCATGCAGCTCCATGATCTCGGCCAGCATCTCTGAGCCGTCCATGGCGTTGTAGAGGGTGTCGCCCAAGGCCATGGCTCTGGGCTCCGGCCTGTATGAGGAGGCATCCCACAGCGGGGAAGGAAGGCAGAGGGAAGAAGGCAGTGAGTGGGCAGGGCCCATTCCTTCTTTTTAACTAGAGCTTAAATTCTAGCGAATGTCTCCTGAGTTTTTGGGCATTTGATACCATGGAAATAACTTTTGTAAACATACCTATTTAGCATTTTGTGCATGCCTTGGGTGTTGATTAGTGATTTCTGAGGCTCTTGTTGTTGAAGGTTCTGATTGAGTCCATTCCATCTTACAGGGACCCTGTGCACAAGGGAATGAAACACTGCTAACCCCTGCACCATCCTAACAATTTAGGATGAACCTATTGCTTCAGTCACTGTATCAATCCATTTAATTGAGGGATTCCTATTTTTCACTGCCCCTTTACCAAACAAAATATCATTCTCCAAGGACTGGTCACTTTTGACAACGTGTCCAAATTATTTAATGTGAACTCTCACCTCCTAACCTCTAACTAGGACCCTGACCTTACTTCTGCCAAGACAGATTTGTTTGTCTATCTGAAGGCCCATGCATTACAATTTAACCATATTGATTCTTATTTCTCCCTTATTCAATGTCCAACTTCCATATGCATATGCGGTAATTGGCAATGCCATGGTTTGGGTCAGATAAACCTAGTCCTCAAAGTAACATCATTGCTCTTCAACACTCTAAAGAGGCCTTGTTAGGAAGATTTATCCAGTATAATGCATCTATGGACCTTATTATCACCTTTTAGTTGTTTTGTAATTTTCCATAAGCTAGCAGTCTTTCTAGAAGTTAATACTTAATCAAGCTTAGATTAAGAATATTAATCAAGGAGGGACCTGGAAGCCCACCTTTCACTGAAACCACCTTTCACTGAAACCATCTCAGAGCCCTGAGATGGAAGGCTGTCCTTAAGACCTAGAGGAATGTTGATGCTGAGATTCCAGAAATGCATGGTGACTGGGCACAAGACTGTCTAAAACAAATTGTACATCTATCTATTAGCATGACTTGCAGATCAGTTTTAGAGGGGCCCTAACCCTCACCCTTTATCTTATAACTGCAACCTCACACCCCTCTGCCTTCAGGAACACTTGGAGGATTGCAAAAGGGCGGTGTCAACGATATCCAACTAACTATTCTGACTAATGCTGCCCTCCTTTATTGAAGCATAGCCTCTCCCCACCACACTCATTTTGTTTTCTTCGCTCCACGTTCCTGGTTAAGCATGATTCACAAGCTCCAGCCCAGACACTAGCTTATCCCTTCTCCCTAAAAAAACAAAACTATGCATGAGATGTCCTAGAACCCAAGGCAATCAGCCCTCTCCCAGTTTGTGTTGTTTGCCATCTGTCAACATTACTTAGCTTGAAACCCATGCTCTAGTCCAAGATGACCGAATGGATGAAAAGTCATCTCTTTCATTAATCCATCTCATGTACTTTTTTAAAAGATAATTTTATTGTGGGCTATTGTAACAATCCATACTTCAATTGTATCAAGAATATTTGTATATATGTTGCCATCATTCATTTTTAAACGTTTACTTTCCATTGATACCTTGCTATAAGCTCCCCCTTTGCCCTCTCTTCCTCTCCCCCAACTCCTGTGACCCCTTGAAAAATATTAAATTATTGTTATTTTCATATCTTGCACAGACTGCTCTCTCGCTTCCCCCATGTTTTCTGTTTTTGTCCCCGGGATATGTGTATGTAGGTATGTGTCCATCATTGTGATTGGCTCCCCCTCATTCCCCTCCCATCCCTGCCTTTCTCTCCCCTACTGGTATCAATACTCCCCATTCCTGTTCCTGGATTCCATGTCACGAACTCATCTCTTTTCTGTACGTGCGCACATGCTCCAGTCTAGCCCGCAGGGAAAGGCAGAACTGGAGTCATGATAGTGTTGTGTGAGAAAGCCTCAAGGAACCAGAATAATATTTGGGTTTTTTCAGTGCTATCCTGTGCCCTGGTTGTTTCATCCCTTCGGTGTGACCCTTCTGTAAGGAAATGTCCCATTGTTTACAGATGGATTTGGGGGTCTCTACAACCCCCCTAATTCTCAACAATATGGTGGTTTTTATTTTGCTTGTTTGTGATCTTCTGAAGTCTATTACCCTATCTCATGATCACACAGGATGGTGTGCTTCTTCCATGTGGGCCCGATGGTTCTCTACTAGATGACCACTTTTAAACTTCAAGCCCTTAAGATCCCAGGTGGTATCTCTTTTGATAGCCAGGCACTACCCTCCTTCTTCACAACACTTGCTTATGCACCCATTTTGTCTTCAGTGATCATGCTGGTATGGTGAGCATCAAAGAAGGTCAGGTTGTTAGAACAAAGTGGTCTTGCATTCAGCGAGGGCTTGAGCAGAGTCCCAAAGTCCATCTACTATCTCATTGTATGTCCTTATAAATATATGTATGTAGGTCAAGACCTCTATTCTTAAGAATTAATGTATTTACATATGTACAGACCTATGCTTATACCACTATCCATAGCTTTGCTTCCTAGATCTTTCCTCTGTTTCCTTTTACCTTCCTCCCTACCCCACCATCATGCTTGCCCTTCTTCTACCTCATAGTAATTCCTCTCAACTATATTGATGTTGCTTCAACTGCTGTCTAAAAGTGGTCATAACTCCAGGCTTGCAGAAACCTTCTGAGAGCTAGTCACAAGACCTCAGACTGCAGTTCCACCGTGCTGCTAACCACCTTGTGCCTACAGTCTAGGGCTTTTCAATTCCCCTCCCCAGCCAGGAACAGAGTGACTACACCATCCATTACCTTCCCTCATCTCAGGTACTTTTAAGAGTCTTACCTCATTCACCTTGACTCTTAGCATCATCAATCTACCTACACCTACACCTTGTCTGTAGTGTGCCGTCTTTCACAAAAGCTTTAACATTGGACATCCTTAAACACAAGAGCCTTAGAGAATAGAAAATACACCTCCCTCTTGGCTTATTTTCTTGTTAAGGTTGTCTCTGCCTTAACCAAGTCCCTTCTAGTATTTCCTGCTTATTTCCTTTTATCTCTTGTTGTCCACCTCTAAAACAACTTGCACTGGTTACCACACTCTATTGTGGTATCACACTCTATTACTATGGGTTTCTAAATGGGCTCCCCCTACCATGTGCATTTGTTCACACAGTGTAGATATTGTACAGTATCCATGGGATGCAAGGGGCTTGGAGCAGGACAAACTTTGATGAAAAACTCAATGTGTTGGAATGTCACGATGAGAGAAACATTTACATTGATATCAAGAAATAAAAGTATAGCAATTAGCTGGATGATGTAGTGGGAAAGAAAGAAACATGAACAAGTGTGTGACAACTACTTAAAATACATATAAATACTTTTTTTTAGTTAAATGATCATTAAAATATTGGGGAAATTTTCTTTATAAATCTTCCCAGGTTAGGTTGTTTGTGTTACTTTCAGATAATGCGTCAAAAAAATAAAGTAAAACGTAAATGGAAAGAAATCATTCTAAATGGGGAACCACTTACAAGGATCTACATATAAACTCTTCCCTGAGGGATGGGACAATAGAAAAGTGAGTGAAAGATGATGACAGTGTAAGATGTGACAAAATAATAATTTATAAATTATCAAGGGTTCATGAGGGAAGGGAGAGCAGGGAGGGAGGAGAAAAATGAAGAGCTGATGCCAAGGGCTTAAGTAGAAAGCAAATGTTTTGAGAATGATGATGGCAACAAATATACAAATGTGCCTGACATAATGGATGGATGTATAGATTGTGATAAGAGTGGTATGACCACCCCCCCAATAAAATGGTTTTAAAAACTGTTACTGGAAATTGTGCGCAGGAAATAACAGCAACAAAACCATCGATCACATGTCATACTTTTCTAAATTATTTTTTAAGTACAATACTAGTGTTTTTATGGCACAAAAACAAGTGACACAATGAGTTCATTGACTTGGACTGAAATCAGATGTTGTGCCTGAAAAATCACCTAAGGTGATATGAAATTTATCTGTGTGATTTAATGCTCTAGGTCAACCTTTAACAATAAAGATCAACCGTCAACCTAAACATTTAACTCCCAAGTCTATACAGTACTTCAGATTGAGTTTTCATTTTGGGAAGACCTGGAATCCATTCATTCTCTAAGATGAATAAATACCTGGTCTCACATGAATATCAACTAAGGGGAGCTGAAGAAGTATGCGCCCTAAATTTAGAGTGGGTCCTGTATTAAATGCAAACACACTCAGATTGGAACATGGTTGGAGGCCAAGAGGCACCACTTAGGGTAAGAAGTGCAGGACAAGAAACTGACATGCCTTACTCAACATTATCTACTACTATGTTTCAGATCACAGACTTGCCAGAGAAAGAGACTGTCCAGTTGAGGGAGCTAAAAATCTAGGAATACGATCTTTCACATTTACGCACCAGAAGAAAAGATTTCAGCATTTGGCTGGTCTGTGAACTAAATTCATTCAGCTAACTCCAAACTCCCTAGACTCCTGCTTCTTGTATTTAGAGAATACAATAATTTGACTACAGGACGCTTGAGCTACAAAATGGTGAGTATTAAAGAGCCCTGGTATATTTTCATTATATACATAAAGGTTAGATAAGACTTCTTGAGAACACTATGTCCATTACCTGAGGGTTGACTATAATGTAAGAGCATGACAGGGGAGGGGAACGAAGACTGGGCTTTATAAAGCTTCATGATAGCTATTGCTATGAAATGTATATATGGTATGATGCACTGGATTACTGATGATCTTCCTTATGTGACTTAGAGTTGGTTATGTAAGGTGTTCATGTCCCAGTTTGAGACTTGGTTCATTGGGACGGGCAACAGAACTTTCTGAGTAGAGTCTGGATAGAAAGTTCTACCAGAGGACATGGATTATCAGGTTGTCCAGTGTCACCATTTCTCCAACCCTACAGTTTTCTTTATTCCCTTCGTGCAGTGAAACATTTTGTATAGATTTCTAAAAATGGAAGATTGAGCTCTTTCACGGATTAGAAATTTAATCCTTTCATGGCTTCATTAAAAGAATGAATCTGATGACAATGTATCCAGTTGGTCAATATGTGGGAATTATTTTTTATTGATGGTGAACCACTCCTCACTCGCAATGATCCTTTGCACAGCAGAAGGAAATCCTGCCTAGTCTTTCATTATCTCCACAATGCCTGACATAATTAGCCCCCGTGTTGTTAAAATACACCCTATTGTTAAAATACGGCCATTGAAGGTGGTTTTATTTTTTGTCAAAAACCAATCATGTCCTTTTCTCTGGACTATTCCATTCCTGTGATATGTCCTATGTAAGGGAATGATGCCTAACATCTTTGCTTTTTAATAACATTTTTCCTGTACTTCTTCAGAGACAAAAAACAAAAAATACAAACTCACTGCGATAGAGAGGACAACAACTCATAACAACCAAAAAGGGGAAGGTAGAGCTGTCCCTGTAGTTTCTTACACTAGAACTATGTGTTGGAATCGAAAGCCTTATTTTCCTGCAGTGATGTGCCTGGAAGTTTCAAACTACTGACTGAGAAGTTAGCAGCCAAATGTTTCATTAGTGCTCCTTCCAAGATAGATTTGTTTATACTTCTTCCTGTCTGTGGTGTATTCAATATTCTGCACAAATAACAAAAAACTAAAAGAAATTAATGTATAGTTTTACTCATTGTCCATTTTTTTTAAAAGTGGATATGTTGTAATGAATATACCATGGTCTGGCTTGAGCCAAGCACCCCTCAGACCCAAAATGGCATTGTTGATTTCAACACTTTAAGTGGGTCCTTTCCAGAAGATTTCTCCAATAAATTATGTGTTTTGGTTTCTTGACAGTGTTGCCAAGGATTATGGATCCAAATAAAATAAAAAACTTTTAAAAAAATCATTTTATTGGGGCCTCATACAACTCATCACAATCCATAGATACCTCCATTGTGTCAAGCACATTTTACATTTGTCACCATCATCATTCACAAAACATTTTCTTTCCACTTGAGCCCTTGGTATCAGCTCATTTTTTGTCCCTCTCCCTATCCCCATGAGCCCTTGATAATTTATAAATTATTATATTTCATGTCTTATACTGTCCCATGCACCAGGGAGGGAGTTATATGTAGATCCTTGTGATTGGTTCCCCCTTTCTTCCCCACCTTACCCGCCTGATATTGCTACTCTCATTATTCATCCTGAGGGGTTTATCTCTCCTGGATTCCGTTTCCAGTTCTTATCTGTACCAGTGTACATCCTCTGGTCTAGCCGGATTTTTAAGGCAGAACTGGGATCATCATGGTAGTAGGGGAGAGGAAGAATAAAGAGCTAGAGGAAAGTTGTATGTTTCTTCATTGGTATACTGCACACTGACTGGCTGGTTACATCCCCACAACCCTTCTGTAAGGGGATGTCCAATTGCCTATAGACGGGTCTTGGGTCTCAACTCCAAGCTCCCCCTCATTCACAATAAGATTTTTTGTTCTTTGATGCCTGATACCTGATCCCATTGACACCTCATGATCACAAAGGCTGATGTGCTTCCTCCATTTGGTCTTTATTGCTTCTGAGATAGATGGTAGCTTGTTTATCTTCAAGTCTTTAAGACCCCAGATGCTGTATCTTTTGATAGCCGGGCATCTTCAGCTTTCATTACCACATTTGCTATGCACCCGCTTTTTCTTCACTGATTCTATCAGGAAGGTGAGCATCATGGAATGCCAGTTTAATAGTACAAAGTGTTCTGGCATTGAGGGAGTATTTGAGTAGAGGCCCAATGTCCATCTGCTACTTTAATACTAAACCTATATGTGTACATCATCATATATAAATGTATTTACATATGTACATGCCTGTATTTAGACCTCTATAAATATCCTTTGCCTCCTAGTTCTTTCATCTATTTCCTTTTCCTTTCCTCTTGTCCTACTCTCATTCTCAGCCTTCATTTGGGTTTCAGTAATTCCTCTTAGTTATATTGCCCTTGATCAAACCCTACCTGGCCTCCCACCCACTACTCGCCATTGATTTTGGATCACTTGTTGTTCCATTGCCCCTGGCTTTCTTAACACCCATTTCCTTTCCCCCACCTTCCCCTCTTCCATTTACCCCTGGAATTCTCAGTCCCGTAGTTTTTACCTCCAGATTGTTTGTCCTGCCTATCTTATCTAGATAGACCTGCAGAGAAGATAATATGCACCCCCCCCAAAAAAAAAAGAGCAAAACAAAGCAACAAAAGAAACAAAACAACAAAAAGAAAAACCTATAAATCAGCAGTTCTGAACTTGTGTGTTGTGACCCCTTTGGGAGGTCAGGTACCCTTTCCCAGGGGTTGCTTGATTCATAACAATAGCAAAGTTACAGTTATGAAGTAGCAACAAAAATAATTTTAAGGTTGGGGGGTCACCACAACATGAGAAACTGTATTAGCGGGGTGTGGCATTAGAAAGGTTGAGAACTACTGCTGTACATAGTTCAAAGTCTGTTTGTTGACCTTTAGGAATATTTTCTGGTGGAGTCTAATGGGGTGCCACTCCCTGGCCCCAAAGTCTATTTTTGATATTCCTTTGGGACTGCATTGCTCTGCTCCCTTTGCTGTTCTGTTGCATGCCTTCAGTGTTTTGCCTCGGTGTGGTGGGGTCAGATTGGGCACAATTCTCACACTGTCTCCAGTGTTGTCCCCCATAGTGCTGTGGATCAGTAAGGGATGTCATGCCTTTTAGTGGGGCCGGCCCTATGGTCCTCTCTGCGCATTGGCTGCTCTGAGCTGGAATATCATCCTCAGGGCTTGGTGGGCCAGCATGGGCTCCACTCTCTCTTCCTCACCCTTCATTTGCTCCTTTTGTGCTCCGATCAGACATGCCCCTCTCCCTGAACTGTAGCTTCAGTGCGGTCCTCTAAAGTAAATTCTTCTCGGGGAGGGGAGACTGTCCATGTAGTCGGGATTGGAGTCGGCCCCTCTAACCTCTCTTGGTTCCCGGTTTCATGCCATTATGTTGTGTTCACATAATGGAGAACCGAGTTGAAGTCTGGTCCCTCTTTCCCTGTGTAGATATAAACAATACTCTCCCCTTGGGTGGGTTAGTGCCCTGTTCTCCTGCTACCCATGTCTCTTTTTTCTTTTTGCTCCCTATTTAGTTGGCTTCCATATGTATCCCTAGGTATGGTCTTTCCCCTGCCATACTACCTGGACCTCACCCCAGGAATGTTTGTATACAGTAGCTTTTTCCCTGAGTCCCTTTTACATAAAATACAAATCTTGATTTAAAATTATGGTCAAACTATTAGGATGCTGCTTATTGGATCAGTTGTGAGGATTTTATTTTCTTTGTTCCATTTTTGAATCAGTACTCATCTATAGTCTTGGATCTTCATTAGTAATTTCTTTACATTCTATTCACTTTCATCTAGAAATATCTGTTTGTCACAAGTTATTAATTTGATTTTCTTCCACCTTGAAACTGCATTATTATGTGGTTTTTCAGATTTAAAAAAAGAATATGTGTACAGTATCTTTTCTAATTTTTAAATTACCCAACAACACCCTATTGTTCTGTTTGAATAGCTTCCACTATTTTTCACATTAAGGATTCGTATAAGTACCAAAAGACAGACCAGCATATTTATGGTATTATCTTACGATCTTACCATCTGATAACACCACAAATATCAGAAGTTCACATTCCAGAAGTTCTTCTCAATCCATTTTGGGTTCTTTCCTGGAAGTACCATTGATCTAGAATTAAAGGTGTTTTAGAGTTATTTTCAATATCATTTTATATTTGGGTCATAATAATAATAGTTGAAAATTTGAAGGTCAATTTCAATGTCTCTTTTGTATAATTCACATTAATATGCATATCCACCAGTCTGCAGACAAGTACTTGTTTTCCAATTTGGGAGCATAGACAATTTCCAAATTTAAATGTGCTTGTTTAACCATATTAATTTTCAGTCAATTATTGAAATATTTATCAATAATACTGCACAGCACATTTGAATTTCTTATGCAACTTGTTCCTTTCTTTTGATTTTAAAGAACAATTTCCATTTTTTCTGGTTTGTTTTCTTTCAGCTTCTAATCTTTGCTTAGGCTTTAGAGATGGTTGTGGGACAGTACCTGTAGGTCTAAAACAGGATGGGAAGGTTTGGACCTTCTGGGCTTCACGTAACTGGATCCTGACAACCTTGCTGTGAATAGCACAACTCACACAATAATGTGACATCACATACAGTTAGGAAGCACATGTGCTAAGGCACTTGCTATGGAAATGTCTCTGAAGGCTGCGGTCTCCACTGTTTCCTATTACAAACTTCTTAATGACCTTGTCTCTGGGCTCACAGCAGGCACAGTTCATGCAGCCAATACTGTGCATGAGGACAAAGGCTTTCTTGGCATGACCATCGTTATACCTTTTCTTTTTTATCTCTGAAGAGATGACACAAGAGAAAGGGAAGCGTCAGCACCTACATTTCTTGAGGATATGACAGCTCCTCAAATGGTTAAGATGCCTAAAAAAAATAAACAAGTTTCCAGTTTCAGTATTTAATTGTTAATACAAAATTCACTTGTTCATAAATATATATATATTTGCTATGGAAGGTGTTGCTCCACACCCAGAGAAAAATTATAATGTAGATGATGGTGTTTATAGTAGAGTTTGTATCATAAACTATTACAAAAGGATGTAGACTGGCATTGGACAGTCCACATTGGAAGTGAAGTTTGCTATGTAATTAACTGGTGGAAGTGTCACAAAGTTAGTAGAAAAGGGGCTTAAATGTAATGGAAATTTTGCAAAAAATTATGAATGGTGTTCATAATGATGAGTCTATGAGATAATTTGAAATCTTTGGAGAAGTGAATGTAGATCGTTCAAGAATGAGAATAATGACTAAACCCAAAGGTATACTTTATGGAACACACAACCATTTGTTAAATCCTTATGAAATGAAAGTTGATCAGAACTTTAAGCCGCATCTTTCTTTTCACAAATATTTGAATGCTTAGTCCACTGATGAAGCTGATTGTGTGGGCTATGTTAGGACTCTGTGACTGTTGAGGATGTGGCCATGGATTTTACCGCAGAAGAATGGGCATTGCTGGATGTTTCTCAGAAGCAACTCTACAGAGAAGTGATGGTGGAGACCTTCAAGAACTTAGCAATAGTAGGTATGAATAGCTTATTTCAAATTAATGCATTATTTACCAAATATAAGTGATTATTGCCTCAGTCACTGGGATAAGGGATGCCTGGTTAAATATGACAGTAAATTTTATCTCAGTTCTGATTATATCCAAAGTTTCCCATGATCACAAATCTCTACAGTCTGCCACTACTCTGTCAGTTTTGCACAATATTAAACTTCCATGATTTTATTATGGAAGCTACACAAGTATTTCAATTACTAGCAGTACTACCCATGGTAAACTGGTATCTGCAGAACTTCCAAACTGAGCAGACTAGTAGTAGGAAGAAGTGTTCCACTCCTGGAATATAAGCCACTGACATACAGATGAATCATAATGGGGTATTATCTGATACAGTGACATAAGAAGAGCACCATGTTGCTAAAAACATACAAAGCCTCATTTTTCATCCCCAGACCAGGGTGTCAATACAAAATTTTTGGTCTTCCAGTTATCAGCACAACAAAGTATTAGTGTGTTTATTAAACATTTGAAAGGGAAAAGGTCATTGATTTTTCAAATTATTCACACCTGCATATTTTTTGAAATCTTGAAAAATCAAAGTATTGAAACTACTTCAGTGAAATGTTAATAGGACTTCTTTTTCCTGTCAGGAGCAGTATGTTGGTAAGACCAATTTGTTTGCTTAGAGCAATAAGAGACATGCCAGGGGAGAGGGCAGAAAATTCATTCAGGATCACTGTCACGAAAGCTTTGGCCAAATTTTCATGGAAGAACGTTTACTTGAAAAATATGTAAGAAAAAGTCTCAATTGCCCAAGAACATTCTGCACAAATGCCTGCCCTTGTGTTTTGAATACTTTTTGACATTACTACAGCACCTGTGTTCATGAAGGAAAAGGAAACCTCATTCATCTTTACTGTAACACCTGCCTTTTGCACCATAGCTTTAAAATTTTATCTAATTATAAACTATATATATATATGCTACTGTTCTTAATCTTCAATTGCCAATTTCTCTTTGAACATGGCCAAAACATCAATAAATATTTACATGACAAAGTATTTCTTCTCTCATAGCTACTTCTTGTCTGTGTATAATGCTGTTCTTTTTTGTTTCATACTGTGAACTTCAATATACATAATTGGTTCTGCTTCTCAAATGTTAATGATTAAGAAAAACTACGCAATGAACATGTAATAAGATTCTTGAAAATGATACAAGTGCCTCCATATTACAAAGAATCTGTAACTTTCATGGAAGTATAAAAGCAAGAATACATGAACCCACTTTTGAAGTGAGTCTAATTTACTTGAGAGAGAGCAATGCTCCAGAATTGAGTTGGAAGGATGTTATATGTTCGGAAAGAGACCGAAGCTAGTATTTTGTAATTTTAATACATGTAGTGTAAGTGTAGATGATTGATGATTGATGATTAAGCACTCAGCTAATAACAAATGTAGCAATTCAGAACCTGCCAGTGACTCTAAGGAATAAATGTTTTGGTGAGCTCCTTTTTAAATACTTACAGATAAGCCACTCTGAGCCAATATTGTCTTACCATCTATAATACCATATCTTTACATGTACATGTAGAGCTATGTTGTTATGTATAATATATTATAAATATGTAAAGATCAGTTGTTATATATGATGTAAAAATAACTATCTGTAGATAATCAACACACTCTCTACACATATTCAACCACTGCTCTTTTGTCCATTTGAAATTATACTGACAAAGAATTAGAGTGGAGTGCTACATAAAATGTTTTTGGAGAATGCTAAACTTTTTGAACCTAGATTACCTCATCATAAATTGGCAATCAACTTTGTTCATTTCAACAGCACTATGACTTAGTAGCCAGCACCTATTCACCTGGTGTAGTGGTAAAGGAAAAAGAAAAATGTCCCCTTTTTCATCTTTAGTGTTACATCTGCGCTGTGCCCCATAGTTTTTAACTTGATCTTCTACTTATAAACTGTGCATGTTACTGCTATGGAAAACTTCAAAGATTATTTTAATTGCCAATTGCTTTTTGAATATTGCCTGCTAGTCACAAGGTCGGGAGTCCTAAACCACGTGTTCCAAGGGAGAAACCTAAGGCCTTATACTCTATTAAAAAGTTACCCTCGGAGGAGGTGAAGGGAAGAGAGGGGGGAGGCGGAGCGGGCGGCTGTCCCGGTGAATTTTCTGAGGGGCGCCACGCAGAGCCCCAGGTGCAGCCTGCGCTGGGAGCTGCGGCGTCTCCCGGACGCGCCCGGCTTTGTGGTTCCGAGTCACCGCAGCCACTCTCCAAGGTGGGGGAGGGAAGGAGCCCGAGCCGCCGCCGCGAGCCACACGACGGTCCTGGAGCTTTGGTGTGTCATTCTGCCGTGTAGAGCCCGGAGTGCGTACCCCGGTTCTTAAGCATGCTTTTCCATGGTGCAGAAGGATCCTGTGGACGATAGTGATAGGAATCCTGAAAGATAAAAAGCGCGACCTCGCTGACCTGATCGGAACCAACTCCATGACATCTAACAGGAACTCTCACTCACTGCCATCAAGTCGATGCCAGCCCATAGTGACCCTGTAGGACAGGCTAGAGCTGCCCTGGTTCAATACTAATCAGAGCCCTCTTCAGACTCATACTGTCAAAGACCGATGTAGAAAGGTGAAGTGAGATACAGGAAGATCTCAGGGTGATGGTTACAGAATCTCGTGGATCCAAGGAAGTGATAGGATTCACAAGTGAGTGATTGTCCACATGACTTCCTGGAATGCCATTCAGCTGCATCTAAAATGAGCTATCCGAGAAGCAGGAGGGACATCTCAATTCCAGCAAAAACCAAAAGTGGAGAACATTCTCTGGGCCCAAGATCTCTGACAGTGAACTGCCCAGATTCATAAGACAGCTACCGCATCAGAGCAGCAGCAGAGCCAAGAGACAGAGCATGAAACAATGATTTAGTAGCCCCCAGAGCAATTAAAACCAAGTGCCTTGGACTCACACTGTAATGGGGTACTTGGGGGGCACATAATTCAGGTATCTGGGTGTGCTGATCCACAGATCTTGAGCTTAACGCCTTTGAATTGAGGCTTACAGCAGAGTGGTATGTCCTTTTGGCATCTATTAGCAGCCTTGAAAGTACTTCAGTATGTTCTCATTTGCATTACAACCTCTTACCTTCCTCAGTAAACCCCTTCATTGGGATTTTTGTCTTTGAATTCTGGGTACCCGTTGCAATGGATAGTCGAACCTACAGATAAAATAGAGAATACTAGTTAACACAAAGGAGCCCTGGTGGCATAGTGGCTACAAGGTCAGCAGTTAGAAATCATCAACTACTAGTGGGTGAAGGAAGACGGGCAGTGTAAGAAATGATGAAATAATAATTTATAAACTATCATGAGTTCATGAGGGAGGAGAGAACACGGAAGGAGGGGGAAAATGAGCTGATACCAAGGGCTCAAGTGGAAAGCAAATGTTTCGAGAATGATGATGACAACAAATATACAAATGTGCTTGACACAATGTACATATATATGGATTGTGTTAAGAGTTGTATGAGCACCCAATAAAATGATTTAAATTAAGAAAAAAAGAAAGGTAGAGCTTTCTAATGAAGAGTTTTATAGTCTTGGAAACCCACGGGGGCAGTCTTTATTAGTCGGAATAGACTAAAGGCACTGAGAGTTGACACTATTTTCATTGAGATGATATGGGAGCAGGCCTTAAGCTTTCTCTGTACCCTAACAATGTTAAATGGCAATTTCAAAAGAAAAAGGATGACACTGTGTAGTTCAATAAATATGCCAACATTAAAATTGATTAATATAATTTAAATTAAGTTAAATTTTACTTTCTCAGCATATTAGCCCATTTCAAGTGCTCAACAGCATTGCTTTTTGAATGAGTAGGGAAGATTAGCTGAAAAATGAACTCAAACCTAATTTTTCATACTAAGCATTAGTAAACAATTTGACTTAGACTAATCAAGAAATAGAGGCAGAAGAATGTCTGTAATTTTGGAGATGAAATCAGAAAAACCTCAAACAGCTGGATAAAAGTGACTGCATCTAGGCAGCATGCGGGGAGGGAGGAATGGGCATGCTGACTCCATGATGTTTCTTTTTGAAAGCCTTGTGCATATATTAGTAACATGTAAATTTAAGAAAATCAATGAACTATATAACAACCAGTCTAGAAACTACACAGTAATTTTATTCAGTGAATCAGGGTAATTTTATTCTTTTCCAGTAAATGAAGTATCTTCCTGTTCTCTTTAGATTTGATTATGAAGCATTTATACAGAATTGTAAAAAATACATTTTTAGACACCAATAGCTAAAAAAATAAATAAAAAGTTACCGTCTCAGAAAACATCAGATAAATTTTTACATGGACCTAAAGTGTTGAACTGGGTCATAATCCACTCAAAGTGAATTCTAACACATAGTTGGTACATAAAAAAACAAAGCCCATGTAAAAATGAGAATTTTTCCAGAAAACGTTTCATGCCCATCTTATATTATAAATGTAAATATACGTCTGTGTGTGTATGTGTATATATATATTCACAGAAACATACAGCTTGTGGTACATTATATTAAGCATTTGAGTGCCATTTGAGTGGTTCTAATACATCGGCCACATATTATGAGAAATACAATATAGTTCTTTTTTTAAAAACCTTTTATTAGGGGCTCATACAACTCTTATCACAATCCATACATACACATACATCAATTTTAAAAAGCACATCTGTACATTCTTTGCCCTAATCATTTTCAAAGCATTTGCTCTCCACTTAAGCCCTTTGCATCAGGTACTCTATTTTTCCCCTCCCTCCCTGCTCCCCGCTCCATCATAGGCCCTTGATAATTTAGAGATTATTATTTTGTCATATCTTGCCCTATCTGGCATCTGCCTTCACCCTCTTCTCTGTTGTCCGTCCCCCAGGGGGGAGGTCACAGGTGGATCCTTGTAATCAGTTCCCCCTTTCCAACCCACTCACCCTCCACTCTCCCAGTATCGCCCCACACCCCTGCTTCTGAAGGTATCATACACCCTGGATTTCCTGTGCCTCCAGCTCCTATACGCACCAGTGTACAACCTCTGCTCTATCCAGTCTTGTAAGGTAGAATTCAGATCATAGTAGTTGGGGGGAGGGGGGGAAGAAAGCATCCAGGATCTGGGGGAAAGCTGTATTCTTCATCGGTGCTACATCGCACCGACTGACTCATCTCCTCCCCTAGACCCCTCTGTAAGGGGATCTCCAGTGGCCGACAAATGGGCATTGGGTCTCCACTCTGCACTTCCCTCTTCATTCACTGTTTTTATTCTTTTGATGATGCCTTATGCCTGATCCCTTTGGCACCTCGTGATCGCACAGGCTGGTGTGCTTCTTCCATGTGGGCTTTGTTGCTTCTGAGCTAGACGGCCGCTTGTTCACCTTCAAGCCTTTAAGACCCCAGACACTATCTCTCTTTTGATAGCAGGGCACCATCAGCTTTCTTTGCCACATTTGCTTATGCACCCGTTTATCCTCAGCGATCATTATCATGGAGGTGTGCACCCAATGATATGATTTTTTGTTCTTTGATGCCTGATAAATGATCCCTTCGGGACCATGTGATCACACAGGCTGGTGTTTTCTTCCATGTGGGCTTTGTTGCTTCTAAGCTAGATGGAAGCTTCTTTTCTTCAAGCCTTTAAGGCCCCAGACACTATCTTTTGATAACTGGGCACCATCAACTTTCTTCACCACATTAGTTGTTCACCCATTTTGGCTTCAGCAGTTGTGTCGGGAGGGTGCCAATTTAATAAAAGAAAGTATTCATGCATTGAGGGAGTGCTTGATTGGAGGCCCAAGGTCCTTCCGCCACCTTAATACTAAACCTATAAATATAGACACATAGATCAATTTCCCCATCCTCATATATATATTTGCCTGTACATGTCTTTGTCTAGACCTCTATAAATGCCCTTTGCCTCCTAGCTCTTTCCTCTATTTCCCTTGACTTTCCTCCTGCCCCACTATCATGCTTCGTCCCCATCTGGGTTACAGTTATACCTCTTCCTTATGTAACCTTACCCTTGATCATTCCCTACCAGTCCTGCCACTGCCCCCTCACCACCAATTTGGGTCCCATGTTGTTCCCTTGTCCCTGGGTTTGTTAACAGCACTTCCTTACCCCTACCTCCCCCTATCTTAAGTTCCCCCGGAACTGTCGGTCCCGTTGTTTTTCCTCCAGGTAGTTCATCCAGCCTGTCTTATTTAGACAGACCTGTGGAGATAACAACATGCACGAAAACAAGACAGAGGAAGACAAAGCAACAGTATACAACCAGACAACACAACAACAAACCACTGACAAAGAACAAAAGAAAACACATCAAGAAAGAAAAGCTTGTAGTTAGTTCAAGGATTGTTTGTTGGCCTTTAGGAGTGTTTTCCAGTCCAGTCTGTTGGGGCACCACGCCCTGGCCCTAAAGTCCACTTTTAGCATTCCCTGGGGATCTTCCTGCTCCATTCCCTTGCTGTTCCACTGCACTCCCCCAGTGCTTTGGCTCAGTGAGGTGGGATCAGGTCAGGTGCAGTTCGCACACTGTGTCTCCGGTGCTGTCCCTTGTAGCGCCCTTAGTCACTGAGGAGCAACATGTCTCATAGTGGGGCCAGCCATGTTGTCCTCTCTGTGGACTGGCTGCTCTAATCAGTAACATCGTCTTCACGGCCTACAAGATGGTTCTTATAAAAATATTTCTATTATTGATGTATGTATATGTATGGATGGTGATAAGAGTTGTATGAGTCCCTAATAAATGTAAAAAAAGAAAAGAGGAGAAAAAAATGATTAAGGCAAAGACTGTACAGATGCGCTTTATACAAATGATGTATGTATATGTATGAACTGTGATAAGAATTGTATGAGCCCCTAATAAATTGTTAAAATTAAAAATATATATATATATTTCTATTCTAGCTTATAGAGTCACAATGAGTACAATGACTAAATCAAAGCTTATATCTCTATCCATATATCTATTTGAATATAAAATATAAGTATATTACAAATATTGTTACATATACAGATGTATAACCTATACATATATTAATTCAATTACCCCAATTATGACTGAAGAAATGTGACCCAATTTAAAGTGTCAATATTTACTTGAATAGATTTAAAATATTTTGTTGCACAGAGATATATATGTGTGTATCTACCTTTAATAATATAGACAAACACGTCTACCACTATATAGTTTTAATCGCTGTGAATTAGCTATTAAATATTATAAATATATTTCTCATATACCCACTTATATAATTCTTCCATATTTTATTAACTCACTGACAGTTATGTTTCTATCACATATTTAAATTTATGATTTGTTAGATAATTGAAGTAATCTGTGTATGTTTACTATCTTTGGGAATGATAAAATGGTAAAAACCTTATTTTTATCTGATTGTTTTCAGTAGAAAGTATTTGCTCTTGATGTCCTCTGGAAGATATGAAGTAAATACTATTCCTGAGCTCTCCAGTCAAATTGCAATTCTTACTGCATTAAAAAGATTAGGACACTTATATCCCATGGAATGTCTTTTTTTTTTTTGGAATGTCTTTTATATGAAAAATCATTCAAGCATTTACCTTCACTACAGCACAACAAGCAATTTTACACTCAATTCAATGCTGACCATTTTAACAAATGTGGAAAAAACAATATGTACACTACAATAGAATTTCTAAAAGAAAACAAAGGTGACAATACAGAATCTAGAAAAATCCATGGAGATCCGTCAACACTCATGGATGATATTAGAATGACCAACGGAGCTAAGTCTAATGAATGTGAGCACTGTGGGAAGGCTTTTACTCAAGATACATGTCTCATTCAACATTTGAGAATTCACAGAAGGAAGTCATTTGACTGAGGAATGTGGCAAAGCTCTTCTTAGAGTCTAAGATCATACTAGATATATGAGAAGTCACACTGGAGAAAGGCCTTATAAATATAAAGAATGTGAGAAAACTTTTACTGGATCTTCTAGCTTCACTCAACATATGAGAATTCACAGTGGAGCCAGGCCTTAGGAATGTAAGGAATGCGAGAGAGCTTTTAATACATCTATGCACCTCAAAGCATATATGCGAATCCACAGTGGAAACAGGCCTTATGAATGTAAGGAATGTGGAAAAGCCTTTATCATTCTTCAAAACTCAATCAACATATGAGAATTCATAGTGGAAACATTATTTTAGTAACGAACGTAGGAACTAATTAATTCACTACTCACACCTCATTAAACATATAATAATTCAAAGTGGAGGGAAGACTTACGAATGTAAGGAATGTAGCAACAGACTGTGAATCTGAAAACTTCACTGTACTTGTGAAAAACACATATTGCAGAAAAGCATTAGGAATTATGACAATGCTATATCACTCTTTAGTACTGTAATATGTTAATTTCCACTCAATTTTCTGATCTGCTGACTTCTATATATGCAGCACAAATTTTATGGATCATTATTTTAATTATATACAATAATATTTTACAACCTCATTAATATATAGGAATATGGAAATGTTTTATATACTGTTTTCTTAAATTTTTAAGATTATATTAACAATCCTGTATCACTTTTTTATTGATGATATATTCTTTCAAATGAATAAATGTTTAAGGGCATTTAGTTATCATGTGGTATTTTGTATATATAATAAAAATGTATCAACTTATTTTTAAGGAATTGTGCCATTCTGTGATCCCATTAGTATTGTTTCAAGATAGTTTCTACTTGAATTGTAGAGGCTACTTTCTGGAGGAACTCAAAATACTTATATTTGTTAAGGGTACCAGGCAAGGGAATTCTGGAGGTGAATCACTCCATAAGAAACCAATATATATTGAGGTGATGAAATTGTCCATGGCAGTCTTAACTAGAAAAAGTGCAACTTGCTTTAAGTCATCAATAACACCACTGCCAGCCTGTTCTGAAACCAGGACACATTCGAGTTTGGTTTTTCCTGAAAGAAAATATTACTTTTCATGATCCTTATAAAAGATGTGGCTGTAGCAAGGGAGGCTGATGACACCCAGCTATCAAAAGATATAGCATCTGGGGTCTTAAAGGCTTGGGAGTAGACAAGCGGCCATCTAATTCAGAAGCACCAAATCCCACTTGGAAGAAGCACACCAGCCTGTGTGACCACGAGGTGTTGAAGGGATCTGGTATCAGGCATCATCAGAACATAAATCATCATTGTGAGTGAGGTGGAGTGTGGGGTGGAGACCCAGGGCCCAGCTATAGGTCATTGGACCTGCCCTTACGGAGGGGTCACTGGGACGAGACGAGCCAATCAGGGTGCAATGTAACAGCGATAAAACATACAAATTTCCTCTAGTTCGTAAATGCTCCCCCCAAACCCAAACTATCATGATCCCAATTCTACCTTACAAATCTGGCTGGACCGGAGGATGTACACTGGTACAGATAGGAACAGGAAACACAGGAAATCCAGGGTAAATGATCCCTTTGGGATCAGTGGTGAGAGTGGCGATACCAAGAGGGTGCAGGGAGAGTGGGGTGGAAAGGGGGAACCAATTGCAAGGATCTACATATATCCTCCTCCCTAGGGGATGGACAACAGAAAAGTGGGTGAAGGGAGGCTTTGGACAGTGGAAGATATGATGCATCTATGGATTGTGATAAGAGTAGTATGAGCCCCTAACAAAATGAGTAAAAAAAAAAAAGAATAGGAAAAAAAAGATGTGGCTGCTACTCTTTGAAACCAAAGTTCCTGATGTCATGTTCAGTACATCATTGCTGGTATAGAAATAGACTCAGACATGTGATTCTGAGCCAGTGGGTCACATAATAATCAGCCATGTGCATATCACTTTACTACCATATCTGAAGTATTACCTTCTTTGCACCAGTGTAACTCTATATGTGATCACACAATAGTGACATTGGTCAATAGTTGACAATTGGGATTAACATTTTCTGATCCAACAGTGCATACTCAGGAATCTTGACTCCCCCTTCATGATTCTGACTTTATTTTGTTTTCAATTTATTAGGTCTAATTTCAGACCAAATTTTTGTTTCTTCACTTCCACTTCTTGATGAGATGAGTTAGCTTTGTAATGAGGAGGCTGCCATTTCTTCTGCTGGAGTCTACTCAACCTAGCCATTCAAAATATTGCGGCCCTGTCCTCTGAAGGAAAATCACTTATCTTTTTGTTTCAGGGAGATTCCCAACATTTCTGTATTTTTTATTTAGGCACGCTACTATGTTCTGGTGAACAGTGGGTATTTTTGGGGATATAAATGTAATTTATTGACATCTGTTCATTTTTAATAGCTCAAAAATTATCAGGTTAAGAAGTTCATGTGTCTGAGATAAAAGACATACTGCATATTCTTGTGTATAAGCCGAGTTTTTCAGCACAAAAAATGTGCTAAAAAACTGGGGTTCAGCTTATACACGGGTCAGTGGTACCCATTAGGTGTAACATCTCGCTGCCCCACCCCCCTGAGGTAACGCGATGAGTGCCCATTATCTCGCGGGTGATTGCTGTTTCTCCACTGTTCATTCAAAGCCCCGCTGACACTGCAAGGCTTTGAATATTTGTTTACTCACATCTAACCAATCAGAGCCGTCCTATGAAGTGGATGGCTCCAATTCACAGAAGCACCCATAGTGATTCACTTATGTCAGCAGCTGAACTGATAAGGATGTGTCTGTGGCTGTGCTCCGTCTCTCCCTCTGGTCTCTATATTAATTCACATCCTGCATCCCCCGCCCACATGGACTCCCTCCTCCTCCCGGCTAACACGTCCGGGGTGGGGGTAGGGGTGGCATTACCATTAAAGTTTTTTCTCAAAGTCTTGTTTTTTTATCCTATTAGAAATGGATAATCTTGAACCAAACAAAAATGCCGGTCATATGAGGCTGGTTTCAAAATGAAGGTTCTGTCAAGAGCAATAACAGTATTGCAAGTAGGAAATGCTGTGTTGACCAAAGCAAATGAGGGAGTGGCGGAAAATGAAGGCTGACTTGGAACAGATTCCAAAAGCAAAAAAAGCTCGCCATGGTTTAACGTCTTTTTATGGGGCTATAGAGAGTGAATTGCATAAATGGGTTATGGAGTGTCATCAAAATGTTGTTACTGCATAACACCCACGGGAATCCGCATACGTGTTCTACAAATGGCTAAGGATGACAAATATAAAGCACCAGGCATTGAAAAATTTGCTGCGTCAGTAGGATGGTGTACTCGCTTCATGAATAGGTTTTGGCCTACTCTGTTTGAGACAAAGAACAAAGATTTCCCAGAAACTGTCATGACCTTGAAGAAAAAATGACCGTATGTCATTCCAGTCATTTATTATAAAACAAAGCAGGATTTATAATTATGACCTGGCAGATATTGGGAATATGGATGAAACTGCCATGACTTTTGATCTTCCAAGCAACAGAACTGTGGCAAGTATAGGAGAAAAAAAACATTTTTCTCAAAACCACAGGAAATTAAAAAACAAAAGACTTTACAGTTGTTCTATCATGTTTGGCTAATGGAACTAAGCTGCATCCTGTCATTATTTTTAAAAGAAAGACCTTTCCTAAAAAGATCAATTTCCCACCAAGAATTACTGTATATATACATGTTAAAGGCTGGATGGATAAAGACAGAACAAAAAAATGGCTGAAAGAAATTTGGAATCAACAACCAAGAGCAGCCTTAAATAAAAAGCCATCGTTACTTATTTGGGATATATTCAGAGCCCACTTATTGGATGACATTAAAAAAAATGGCAAAATCTAGTAAAGTTACTTTAGCTGTTATTCCAGGTGGGGTTACATCTGTACCGCAGCCTCTGGATATATCTTTGAATAGGCCTTTTAAAGACCATTTGCATTAAGGGATGTCATCTGGTCAAGTCCTACTAACAAAAGGAGGATATCTCATGAAGCCTGTGTTGGACAGGGTTCTCTAGAGACAAACCAGATTGCTAGTAATTATATGTCCCATCCCACGGGTCATCAACAACGTGGACACCTGAAAGAGGGACTGTGAATGAAGATGGGCAAGAGACGCGAGAAATGGAGGCAAGACAGGAATCTGATCAAGCCTCGTTTATTGAGCTGAGAGCAGAGGCTTAAATAGCAGCGAAGGGCGGGCACCATTACGTCACATGGAAATAGGGTACAGCTGAGGTAGCCAATAGTCGTGCATCTCCCAAATAAGGAAGAAATGGCGGGCAACTGTGATCGAACAGTTAAGTATGCTAATGAAGCATACCAGACACCTGGGGAGAAATGCCACCAGTCATGTATTGACCAATGAACATAGCAGCTGCTAGTGAAAGAGCACCAATCCTAGTAAGGGTCAAGACAGCCACCATCTGGCATGTGAAACAAAGGCAGTAAAACTACCAGGCACAGTTTGTACGGCAGGAAACTGAGAGTAAATTCATAAAGGTCTTAAATCCAGGGTAGGGGGACACGCAGATCCCTACAATTATATATATAAAAATATTTATAGATAGATATATAATACAAGAAATGAACCGTTAAATTATATACAGATAGATAATACAAGTAATTAAAAGTTAAATTATAAAGCAGTGAGACACTAGCAGTCCTTTAAGGCTTGAGAGCCGCCAGTTGCCAGTCCCCTTCTACAGAGAGAGCTGGGCTATATATATCCAGGCAGCAAACAGCAAGGCAGGTCCCCAACTGTCATCAACTGTCAGTCCCCAGCTCCAGAGATGTACATTCCAATGGTGTGGGCTTAAAGGGACCTCAACTTACAGTGACAGAGTCCACAGGCTAGGCATCCCACATGTAGTGTACCCCTTTAAACTGAGGCACAGAACAAGCAAGGCGAGCCATTTATCCCTCTGCACTTCAGTTAATCTTACTTGTGTTTATCGGCCAGGCTGGCACAATAAACTATCGCAAAGCCTAACATAGAGTTAATAACAAAGTGGGTTCAAGATGCATGGGAAGACATTCGAGAAGACATGGTGCGCTGTGCCTTCCAGAAATGTAGTATTAATAATGCTATGGATGGCAGTGAAGACTGCGCTTTATATGAAAATGATAGCAGTGATGGTGATGATGGCGATTGCAGTAAGGACAGCGTCTATGATGACCTCACACCAGCTGAAGCTCTGCACTGGGATACAGATTATGATGAGGAATCCAGTTTTGAAGGATTTTAACTCTTTACATTTTAGTTTGGTTGCTGATTGAGCTCAGGGAATAGTACTCTTAAGGTATTGTTTTTTGTTGAACCTATTTTCCACTTACTGTGCTGGTTTACTAATGTTAAATGACTTGTCCTTTTATTTATGTTTCCATTAAAAAGAAATATTTCAATACATTACCCCACTGATGTCTCAATTTTTAGTAATTTTATTTTCATTTGTTTTGATTAGTGAAACTCAGCAATAACTTCTGCATTTTCTACTAGGTTTATACTCGAGTCAATCAGTTTTTCTGATTTCCCAGGTAATAAGTAGGTACCTCGGCTTATACTTGGGTCGGCTTATATTTGAGTATATATGGTAGGTATAAATTCATATTTTCTTTTTTTTCTAACCTCATCCCCTCCCCCACCCTCCCCGCCTCCCGCCTGCCTAAATTCATATTTTCAATGAAAAATTCTGCACTCAAAACTGTTCTCTAATAATTGCATCCCAGGGGAAAAGATGTCTTGCCAGAAAGAACCTTCTAGTGAACTCAGCCAGTCACAGTCAGAATATAACAGACTATTTTCGCCTTTTTTTTCCTTTTAAAAACATATCATGACACCCACACCCACACGAAGAAATTTTTTTAAAAATAAAAAAAATAAAAACATATCATAACCCCCCAACCCACCCAGGGTACACATAACTCACCATATCAGCAAATTTCAGAGGCTCCCTCTCCTTCAACTTGACAACTAACCAGTTCTGGTTATTACCTACTGATGACCTCCCCTTAAATAGAAACATCCACCCAATACCTCGGACCTGTCTTCCTCTGCCTATATCCAATCTGGGACCCCTTCATTGATGATGGATAGTCTGGTGTGGCACAGAAACCCAATAGATTTCCACTAATTATCATGTGACATTTATCACAGTGTCACCAAAAAAGGGACCCTTTTTTTATATATACAATGACATTGACCCAATGCCCTCCCCTCTGTATTTTATGGAGAGTTGATAAGTTTCTCTGGTAATTACTAGATATACTCTACATATGCCACCCCCACTACTGCCTCGAGACCCACTCCCCTTTTGTCAGTAACACACACTTCATATATTGTAACATATACTAGCACACCTCTTGACATGTCCTTTTCCAATTTATCAAAAATCATACTACTTAGCCAGAAGACCACTTATGATTAATACCATCACTTAAACAGAACTCTTGTGCTAACATCTCCTATTTGTCGTAGCAATCCATCTCTATCAATCTTTCTTCATTTCCACACAACACAATTTCAGGCCACTACCTGACCTTCCTACTCTAACCCAAAGAGCCAACCCCTTGCCCTCTACACAACCCTCAAACTAACACACCAACTACAGGTGGAACAATATGCCACACAAACAAAAGACAGCAACATATCCACAAAAAGTACAGGTCAACAAAGGTAAACACTGTACGATTACCCAAACATAAAGGAACACACAGCGAGTAAAGTCATTGAACTACCAGGAAGAGAATTATGTGTAAGACCACACAAGAGGTCTGGGAATCAATCTTGAAAACAAACTGAAAAAAAAGAACTAGTAAGAACCTCATAACCAAAAGAAATCCAGGTGGTTAAAAAGTTCAAAAACAGATAAAAGGGTAAAATGTGTTATAAGAACTGAGCAATAGAATGGAAGAAAATCAAATCAATGAGCTGAACAATCATGCAGATTTCAGCAAACAAGAGAATGAAGAAAACAGAAAATCAAAAGCACTGAAGAAATCCTGGGGATAATGTGGAACACCATGAAGAGAAATACACATCTCATTGGAATACCGGAACAGAAGAAAAAAACAAGAGTACAGATAAAATAGAAAGGAAATTCATGGGACAAAATTTCCTCAATATCACAGAAGGTCTCAATAGCAATCCAGAAAGCAAAGAGAACAGCAAATAGGTTAGATCCTTTCTGTCCACAAGCAAAATTCAAGACATATAGTAGCAGACGTGATATGTATTACTAAGGAGAAACTAAAACACAAACTCACTGCTCACTCATAGCAACCCTAATGGACAAGGTAAAGCCGCCTCACCTTTCGCCCATGGAACATCTGGAATTTAAAGACTACTTACCTGGAGGTTAGAAAAACCACTATACCACCCGTGTGCTCTTTTGAAACTCAAGAGTAGCAAAGTGGAAATATGGAAGAGTACCAACGGCTGCCACAAGGGGGCAGCAAGGATGAAAAAGAAGGTTGGCTGCAAGCAGAAGTTGCTGAACTCTCTACCTGCTACTCCTGAGGCACTCTGGCTGTCAGTGTGTCCCTAGAAAGTTGGTGCTCAGCCCTGGTGAGCCATTAGCCAGAGACGTTAAATCAGTTTTCAAAATAAAATAACACTGGAGCAGAGACAAGTGAGCAGCAAGACAAGAATCCATAGGGTCAATCTGGCAAGTCTTGAATGGCAAGATAAGTAGCACAGGGTTGGTATAGACCTGTACTGTTCGAAACTGGTCCAAGAGCTGTCAGCTACCCATGTGGCTCTGGCGGCTCACTGCCCCGTGAAGCAAGACCTTCCACATCTTGGCATTTCAGCTCTTCCCTGTTTGTATTGAACCAATGACTGCCATCCCACCCCACTTCCCATCCTGCCTCCTGTCCCTGAATCTCTGCACCTTGCAGCCTCTCTCCCTCTTCCAGCTGTCTGGCTGACTCATCCCTTCAATGTCCTATTTAAATTCCTGAGGGAATTGTGATGGGCCCTGCTTGTGTAAAATTACATGATCATCCACCTCAGAAGCTACAAGTTACCTTTGTTGGGGAAGTGGGGGGTGTCTCTCAAGTCATAGGCCGTGGTGCAGGGTTGACAGAGTGAGCAGCCACAATTTAGAGACGAGCCACCATTCAAACTCTGTCACCAGCAGGAACCTATCTAGGAAGAATTTGTTCGGTTGGGTTCCCTAGAGAAGCAAAGCCAGTGGTCCTTGGATGTTTTGTACACAGAAAGACAGTTCTACCAAGAAATGCTTTACACAGCTGTAGAAAGAGCTCCATCCAGTCGAGTACAAGTCAGGCTTCTCCTGACCCATGGAAGCTTATGAACAGGAAGCAAGACAACAAAGCAAAGACAGAGATGGGCTGAGAACAGTGGCACAGACTGGCCATGCAGAGGTCTGAAGTCAGCCAAATGAATCCACAAACAGTCCACTCAGGACTCCTGGGATTGGCAGATGATGCCACAGAAGATCAAAGAACCGGATGCATGATTCAGCCCTGACAGATGGGAAAGGACCAAAGAGGATTTGACTCTGCTCAGTCTCTCACTCTTATACAAAATGGCTTATGATCCAACCTGATAGTTTAGGCACCACCCTACCCTGTGAGGCTTGAGCTGAAGGATTCACAAAAACCAACTGGTTCCTGTCTCAGTTGATGTTACTGATTTTTCAGAAAAAATATTGACAGACTTTTCTGGGGAGGCACCTGTAAGTAGACTCGAACTGCCAAATTTTCAGATCAAAGCCAAGTCTGTTAACTATCTGCACAGCCCAGGGACACCTAAGAATTCATAGGCTGATTTAAAATTTGAAATAAAATAATGCGATGTGCTTGGTGAAAAGGTATCATTGACATCAACGTTTTTCCCCATTGCTTGAAGGTTCTCTGATCACTGTAAAACTTAAGTACCCCCCACTCCAACCAGACAGGAAGTTTGGGACATATCATCTGTTGGATTCTCACTGGATTCTTGAAGCAGTCCACTGCTTGTTTCACTCTGTAAGCCTTTGCAGGAATAAACTTAGAATGTCTCAAATCAACCTGGTCTCAGTTTTTGGCTACAATGACAGGTTCTCCTAGACACCTTGCAGTCCAAAAACAATATGACCCTTTCACATACAACCCCACATCATACATAAGAAGAATGAATAGTAACAATACTAATAAACCATTATTGATCAAAATGTAAATAACACTATAAAATGAGAATATATGAAAGAGGTTACACTTAGTAATGAGTTTTTAGATAAACACCACATGAGTATCTACATAAAATAAAATACTGACTAATAGCATATGATCAAAGTTAAAACTCTGTAGAAAAAAATTCCCTAACAAGAAAATATAAAACATGTAACATACTTGGTAAAGTTTTGCAAATAAGCTGTGATGAATTAATTTTAGATTTAAAAAGGCAAACCATTCTCTTCTTTTTAAGGCAAATCATTCTTAAGTAAATAAGAATTTTTAGTAAAGATAAAATGTTCAGAATATCTGATCAAATATGTCAATAGAGTCATTTAACTATACATAATTACATGGAAAAGTTATTTAAATAATTTTAATTTTGAAAGTTCATATTGAAACAAGGGGATGATACTACTGGCCAAATAAACTAAATGTTTCCCATCCCAAGACCACACAAAGTCATTTGCTCCTAAGTAAGCAATGGACAAGAATTTCTCGTGATTGGATTGTTTTGATATAAAATGGGTCAGTTACTTTGAGAAAGTATTGGATAGTTTCTTAGAAAGCCTAACAGTGCCTTACCATTTTATCCTGAAACATGTTTCCAAGGTGTTTGCCTTGTTGAGTTGAAAACATATGTCACCAAAAGCTGTGGGCTAATGATTTATAGATTTGTACACAATTAACTAAGTTTGAAATAGTCAGCATGGTCTTCAACATATGAATAAAAAAGCAATCAGTGTTATATCCATGCAATAAATATTATTGTTATTTTTAAGAGCTATCAAACCATGGAAATAGATGAATCTTAATTTGAATTAGTCATTTTTTAAAAAGTTATTCATTATATGATTTTGATTTAAAACTTTTGAAAAGAGAACTATAGAGATATGACAAACCAATCAGTGACTGCCAGGAATTTGGAAATACGGTGTTCAATAGGGGAGGCATAGGCACTTTTTTACAGTACCAAAATCCTTCTACTTGGTATTGTCATGGCGTAAATATGGTATTTTGATTTATAAAAGCACTTAAAACTTCACAGCATAAAGAGTCAACCTTAGCTATGGAAAAGTAAAAAATAAAAGCTTAGGGATCTCAAGAGAGATATCAAATTATAAAAAGTGATGTTATTAAAAATGTCTGACACAACTCTCTGAAGTTGGCAGGGACAACATGCTAGCATACATAACTCTAAGGTGAACAGAGGCTGCAAACCTAAAGGCAACATAGTGCATACAGCACCGTGCTCTCCACTTTACAAATTCCTTTCCCATGACTACAAAGCTCAAAATATGAAATCATCACACATCCACAGTATAATTAAAAATATAAAATTGCAAATGTATAATAAATGAAATTAAAATGTTCTCATTACAACAAAATGCTGGAAAGCTTCAAACAATAACAAAACACAACATAGCTTTGGATTATAATACAAAGGGTAAAATCAATATCCCTGAAGCCTTATTATATCAGTAAATGATTGAATGAATAATAAAAATGGGGTAAAGAATCACCTCTCACAAGAGAATTTCAAGTGACTTATATATATTATATACACATGTAGCCACTAAAAGAGTAATCTGTGAAGTTCTTCAAGATTTAATTTTACAATAACCCACAATGAATTTAATTAGCACATTGCATTTGGTGAATCTACTGTAAAATATATTTTTACACTGTGAATGACAAAGGTGTGACGTTGAGGAATTAAGTGCACGTGACACAAGCCATAGTATTTTAAATGGTATACACATGAAAAAGCTTGACCATAAATTAATATAACTTAAAATATTTGGTACCTTTCAATTATGACGTTGCTGATGAATATGTAATACATAGTATATTCCTAGAAAAAATAATTATACCTGTGTTGGAACCAGTATTCTCTGTAGAAGTGAGCTTTGCAGGACATCATCTACTATACTTTGGACATACTATCAAGAGGGACCAGTCCCTGGAGATGGACACAGTAGCTGCCACAACAAACTCAAGCCTAGATTGTGAAGATGGACCAGGACCAGGCAGTGCTTTGTTCTGATGCACATAGGACACTCGATGGCACCTAACAGTAACAACAATAGTGCAAACGGAAACAAACAATATATCTTGCTGTTTGAACTGGAACAACTCAGAATAGCACACATTTTTCTGTGCATGTATAGACATCTCAATAATATGAATGTGTTTACATTCAGAACATGTTAGCAACTGTAAATGAGATACTAGAAAGAAGAAAACAGACTAGGAAAATAAGGGATACCAGGTCATATTTGGCTCCAGCAGGGACACTTGTGTGTGAGAAGAAAGAGGATCAGATGTGAACATCATTCTGCTCTGACATGTTACTCATCCTAAACCAGACACGACTGACTTCAACCTGAAACTCTAAGTGTTCTACGTTGTAGTAAGCCACTGAGATCCCAACACTGAGTCTGGTATTTCAGAAGCAGGTCAACAGAACTGTTTTCTAACTTTCAACCAGTATTCCAGTGCGTAACTGTTTTCACCACTCAGAACCTCCAGGTGCCCTCAATGAATTTGAAAAATTCTCTTCATATTTCCTGAGGTTTATTAAATATTAGTAATTGAAATTCCAGGTGGAGTCATTTCTCCACCATGTAAGACAGGTTGCTTCCTCTGCATGGGACAATAGTTTTGCCTGTTATACCTTTTTACTTCACAGATATCAATTGTAGACCAGAAGCTATGAAAATAGAGAAATCCTGTCCACCAAGCCCTGAGGACGATATTCCTGCTCAAAGCATCCAATGCACAGAGAGGACCATAGGGCAGGCCCCACTATGAGACATGACGTCCCTTGCTGACCCATGGGGCTACAGGGAGAACGCTGGAGAACAGTGCAGGAATTGAGCCCGACTTAACAGCACCACACTAAGGTGAAACACTACGAGTATGCAACAGAACAGCAAGGGGAACAGAGCAAAGAAGTCCCCAGGGAATACCAAAATTAGACTTTGGGCCCAGGGCCTGATACCATCTCACTCCCCTGGAAAATATTCCGAAAGGTCAACAAACCAACCTTGAACGATTTACATGCTTTTCTTGTTATTGTCGATGGCTTTTGTTTTGTTTTCTTTTGTTGATTAGTTTGGCTCTGTCTTGTTTTTTGTGTATACTATTCTCTCTACAGGTCTATCTAGATAAGATAGGCAGGATAAACAATCTGGAGGAGAAAACAATGGGACCAATGGCTCTGAGGGGGGCATGGGAGAAGGGCAGATGGGGGGAAAGAAAGTAGGTGTTAACAAACCTAGGGGCAAGGAAACAACAAATGATCCAAAATCAATGGTGAGGAGAGTATAAGAGACCTGGTTCAGGAGGCCCTTAATCAAGGGCAATGTAACTAAGAGGAATTACTGAAACCCAAATGAAAGCTGAGAACGATAGTGGGACAAGAGGAATGGAAAAGGAAATAGAGGAAAGAACTAGGAGGCAAAGAGCACTTATAGAAGTCTATATATAGGCATGCACATATGTAAATATTTTTATATATGATGATGGGGATATATATCTATGTGCATATATTTATAGATTTAATATTAAGGTAGCAGATGGATATTGGACCTCTACTCAACTACTCCCACAAAGCAAGAACACTTTGTTCTATTAAACTGGCATTCCATGATGCTCACCTTCCTGACACAATTGCTGAAGACAAACTGGGTGCATAAGCAAATGTGGTGGAGAAAGATGATGGTGCATGGCTATCAAAAGATACAGCATCTAGGATCTTAAAGACGTGAAGAAACAAGTAGCTGTCTAGCTGAGAAGCAACACAGCCCACATGGAAGAAGCACACCAGCCTGTGTGATCATGAGGTGCCGATAGGATAGGATCAGGTATTAGGCATCAAAGAACAAAAAATCATATCATTGTGAATGAATGGGTGTGCATAGTGGAGACCAAGACCCATCTGTAGGCAACTGGACATCCCTTACAGAAAGGTCGCAGGGAGGAAATGAGCCAGTCAGGTTGCAGTATAGCACAGACAAAACATACAACTTTCTTCGAGTTCTTTAATGCTTCCTACTCCCCGCTACTGTGATTCCAATTCTACCTTACAAATCCGGCTGGACCAGAGTATGTACATGGGTACACATAAGAGCTGGAGACACAGGGAATCCAGGACAGATAAAATGTTTGGGACCAATATTGAGAGTAGCCATACCTGGAAGATAAGGGGAAGGTAGGTGAGAAAGGGGTAACCGATCACAATAACCCCCTCTCAGGGAGACAGACAACAGAAAAGTGGGTGAAGGAAAACATTGGACAGTGTAAGTCATGAAAATATAATAATTTGTAAATTATCTAGGTTCATGGAGGGTGGGGGAGGAACGGGGAAAATGAGGAGCTGATATCAAGAGTTCAAGTAGAAAGAAAATGTTTTGAGAATGATGATGGCAACAAATGTACAAAAGTGCTTGACACAATGGATGTATGTATGGATTGTAATAAGAGCTGTATAAGCTCCTAATAAAATGATTTTAAAAGAAAAAAGATCTTTATATACAAGAGCAGTTGAATATTGAGAAAACATCCCAGACTAAGTGCGTAAGTCTGATATTAGCCCATATGTCCAATACCAATCTATAAAGACCTCTTCAGACTCATGAAACACATGCAATGATGTCGAATGCAGGAAGATCACAGGCTAGAGAGTGGAAGATCTTGTGGATCCAGTGGCATTATAAGCATCTTAGCGTTGGCAGGTGTCTCTACATGGTTTCTCTAAGTCCAGGGTTCTGGCTGCATTAGGGTAGGTCCATGTGGCTTCTCAGGGATGTTTCACCGGGAGTTAGCAGACAGAGAGAGTGCCTTCTACCTCCAAGAAGGAGTACCAGAATTCCCAGAATCCTCAGGAGAAGGCCACTCTCACACAGAGGCTTCATTGGCTATATCCTGACTGACGGGCTAGACTCCACCCCTCAACCCTTAATCCTCAAACTGACACCAGATTATATAACTACCACATGCACCAACCACTAAAACTAAGGATGAAGATACAGGAATTTTATCAGTACCTTCAGGTAGAAATTAATCAAACACAAGATCAAAATGAATGGATAATTATTGACAACTGAAATGCAAAAGTTGGAAACAAAGAGGAAGGAACAATTAATTGGAAAATATGGTCTTGGTGATAGAAATAATGATGGAGATCACATGACAGAATTTTATAAGGCTAACAACTTGTTCATAGCAAATACCTTTTTTGCCCAAACACAAAATGCTACTATACAGATGGCGTACATAGGACTCAAATTGAGTATATCTCTGGGAAGAGAAGATGGAGAAGCTCAATATCAACAGCTAAAACCAGTCTGGGGGACAACTGTGGAATGAACAATCAATTTCTCATATGTAAATTCAGATTCAAGCTGAAGAAAAAATAAAGCAATGCCATGGGAGTAAAGTACAATCTTGGGTCTTTCTCACCTTAGTTTCAAGATCATCTCAGATACAGATTTGACTCCTTGAACACTAATGACAGGAGAGCTGATGTGCTGTGGGTGACATAAAGAACATCACTCATGAAGAAAGTAAAGGTTATTAAAAAGTGAGGAAAGAAAGAAAAGAGCAAAGTGGGTGTAAGAAGAGACTCTGTAACTTGTTTTAAATTATGGAGTAGCTAAGCCACTTACTTCATAAGAAATGAAGTCAAACAGCTGAATAGAAGCTTACAAAGAGCAGCTTGAAAAGTAAAGTATTATAATAAAATGTGGTTTTCTAGAGTTAGAAAATCAAAATGGAAGAATTTTTTACTATATTTTAAACTGAAATAACCGAAGAAAAAAATTCAAGCCTTGGTTGTTATAATGAAGATTCTATGGAAAAAACATTGAATAGGGAGGGAGGGGGAAAAATAAGGACCGGATGCCAGGGGCTTAAATGGAGAGTAAAATTTTGAGAATGATGAGGTCAATGAATGTACAAGTATGTTTCACAAAATTGATGTATGTATGGATTGTGATAAGAGGTGTATGAGCTCCTAATAAAACAAATTTTAAAATAAATAATAAAAAGAAAAACATTGAACAATACAAGAAGCATCAAACAAAGATGAAAGAATACAAATTACTCCACCAAGAAGAATTAGTTAACAATCTACCATTTCAAGAGGTAGCATATAAACAAGTACCAAAAGTACTGAAGGAGAATTCCAAGCTGCACTGACATTAGCCAAAAACAAGGTGCCAGGAATTGACTGAATATAATCAAAATGGTTCAACAAATTTATGAAGCACTGGAAGCATCGCTGGAATGTACTCTGGGGGCCCGGGGCCCCACCAGAATGATGCTATTTGAGGTCCGGACCAAACCATAATGGTGCTCTGGGGGCCCAGGAACCCACTGGAAATACCACCCCACCATACCACCCCAACCCCAAAAGCATGTTTCCATGTGGGTTTCTGGAATGCCCTCGGAAGCAAACTCCTTATGTGGCTCCCGCACCCACCAGAGCATTCTTCGGTGGGGTCCCAGAGGCTTGCCAGAAGCATGTTTCCAGATGATTCCTGCTCCACACCCCACCCTCACCTCCCTCAGAGCATAGGCTGGTGCCAAAAGAAATTCAAAATAATTATTGTTACTAAGAATTGTGCTCAGTCCCTGGAAAATCTTAATAATAGGAAAACTTACTAAAAAGCTGTATTAAGATAATGTAGTACTGACATAAAGGTAGGCATATATATTGATGGGATATAATTTAGTCGAAAAATCAATCCACACACTTATAGTCAATTGATTCAACAGAATGTCCACAGAATTTAATAGAAAAGCATTGTGATATCAGCAAATGGTATTGAAACAAAGATATCCTCATGAAAAAGAAGCTTTTGACTTCTACCTTGCACCACATGGAAACATTACATCAAAATAAACCTTAAGACCTAAATGTAAAAGCCACATATATTGAAATCTTAGCAGAAAACATATACACAAATCTTTGTGACCTTGGATTAGGGAATGGTTTTTTAAGATCTCTTCCATTTTAAGCAATTTTGCCATCTTAAGCATAAGCAACCCAAGGAAAAAGTACATAAATTGAACTTTATCAAATTTAAAATCCTTTGTTATTGGAAAGCCATGATAAAGGATTTGAAAAAGATAATTTACATCAGTAACAATCCATAAGTCATATATCTAATAATCTAATAAGTAGAATATCTAAAGAATTATTAAGAATCAACAACTAAGACAACCAATTAAAAATTGGGAAAAATTAACTAGTCACTACTCCAAAGATAAATATTTTCAGCATAAACTATTCAATTCTAGTGTACATTTACTCTGCTAAAAAAAAAAAAAAAACTGCTGCAAATTTAGGTTGAAGGCTCACTCCCTGGGAGACACTGCAGCTGACAAGACACAAGGAACTAACTATGCTAGTACCCTAAGTTGGAGAAACCACATGGACCTATCCTGATGCAACCAGACCTCTCAAGCCAGAGAAGCCATGCAGAGGCCCCTGCCAGCAATGAGATGCTTCTAATGCCACTGGATCCAAAGACTCTCTAGCCACTGGCCTCTGATCTTCTCATTCGGCATCCCTGCGTGTGTTTCATGAGTCTGAAGAGGACTTTATAGATTGGTATCGGAGCATATGGGATAATATTGGACTTATGGACCTGATCTGCACTGGGCTTGGATGTTTTCTCAGTGCTCAATTGCTCTTGTATACAAACCTCTCCCTTCTACACACACACACACACACACACACACACACAAATTTTAGGTTGAAGTTGAAGAATATTAAACCAAGTCTACGAAAGCCAAAACAAGATATGGAGAATATCTCATCTGAACTTAGGGAACATTTCAAAACACATTTAAAGCATTGAACACCTGATGAGCTGTGGTAAAATATCAAGAACATCACATATGAAGGAAGCAAAAGGTCATTAAAAAGACAGAAAATCAAGAAAAAAATCAAAGTGGATATCAGAAGAAACTCTGAAACTTGTTCTTAATTGTAAAGTAACTAAGGTAAATGGCAGAAATGATGAAATCAAAGAGCTGAACAAAACATCTCAAAGGGCAGCTCAGGAAGACAAAGTACTAAACAATTCAGCATTTGGGAAATACAAATCCAAATGACAATGAAATGCCACCTTACACAAACAAGAAAGCTATAATAAAACAAATAACATTGTCTATGATGTTGAAAAATCAGTGTCCTCATGCACTTAAAGATGGTGTAGCCTCTTTGGAAAACAGTCTAGCAGTTCCTCAAAATAGTATACATACTACCACGTTGTTATTGTTATTGGTAGATGTCATGCAATCATATCACACTCGTAGTCACCCTGTCTAATAGCTAGAAACACAGCTTGGTCCTGCACCATCCTTACAATTACTATAATGTTTGAGCCCATTGGGACAGCCACTGAATCAATTCATCTTGTTGAGGGTCTCTTCTATTTTTGAGATCTGTGTCCCAAATATGATGTCCTTCTCCAGGGACTGATAACATATCCTTCTGATGACATCTTTAAAGTATGAGGGAAGTCTTGGCATCATCACTTCCAAGGACCATTCAGCTGTATTTGTTCCAAAACAGATGTTAGTTCAACTGGCACTTTATTGTAATTTCAATATTCTTTGCCAACTCCTAGTTCAGATGCATCATTTCTTCTCAGGTCTCCCTTATTCATTGTCGTTTTCATGTCTATATGAGGCCATTAAAAATACAACAATTTGGTTTAGGAACACCTTACTCTTCAAAGTCATATCTTTGCTCTTTAACACGTTAAAGCAGAGGTTCTCAACCTGTGGTTTGTGACCCCATTGGGATTCGAACAACTCTTTCACAGAGGTCACCAGATTCATAACAATAGCAAAATTACAGATATGAAGTAGCAACGAAAATAATTTTATCGTTGGAGTCACCACAACATGAGGAACTGCATTAGAGTCACGGCATTAGGGAGGTTGAGAACCACTGTCCTAGACCCAAGGTGATGCTAAAGCACACATACACGGTGCTGTCTAAGGCAGGCTAAGTCCACAAATGTTGCAAGCAGACAAGGACTTGCATAGACCCAACAGGAGAACCTTATCCTATGGCTAATGGGACATGAGATTCTACCCACCTAAGCTAAAAGAAAGTGAATTTTTAATGGAAAAAAACAATTAGTGGTGCTTCCTTGAAAAACACCCTTAAGAACTAAGAAAATGTGCCAGACTCTGCTCCAGAGGCCCAAGCTCTAAACACATCCAGTGGTATGAAGTAATTGTTACTGTCCTATGGAGAGCTGGACCTCGGGAGGCTTAGTTGATTAGGTATTGGCTGCTACACACATGATAGTTTGAACTTGCCAACCAACCCTTGGGGCCAGATACGAGGCCATCTGCTCCTGGAATGAGTTACAGTATCATAAATGCTGTGGTAGCCCTGGTGGTGGTGCAGTTAAGAGTTGGGCTGTGATCCCCAAGGTCTGCAGTTTCAAAGAGCCAGTTGTTCTGAGAGCAAAAGACAGTGCTTTCTACACTTGCAAAGAGTTACAGACTCAGAAACGCACAGCACCCATTTTACTTTCTCCTTTAGTGAGAACCGACTGAATGGCAGTGAGTCAGTGTTTGTGAAACCCAAAGGGGCACCTCTCCTAATTTCTAGAAAGCGGCTCTGAGTAGCAATCGACATAATGGCAGTGAAATACTCAAAATATCAAAGACATATGGTGTATATGAGATTCAGTTTGATAAAGCTACTTCTGGAAGGGTATTGCTCTTTCCACCTTCCCTTTCACATTTTTCTATGTTATTGAACTCACAATGTCAGCCTAGGTGACACTGTTTGTTATAATGCCATCACTTCTGTGAAGAGATTTGCTGTCAGCAGCCCAGAAGTGGGCAGTCTTATCCTGTTGGGTGTGGTTTTCCCCATTATCGATGTAATTGGGTACTGCCTCTAAGCGGTGCAGCTTTTGGGCAGGTCCAGGAACTCACCAGAAATGTGGATCACCAGATATGAGACAGCATCTTGCCCTACTTCCTATATAACTTGGATTCCTCCATCTGCACAGCCTGTGAGGAATCAGCCTACCATCTAACCTGCCCATCTTGCATTCATCTGGCCCTCAACCGACTTGAATCAAGAGAAGGGTCCAGAGTGATATCTGAGAGTTGCCAGCCAATACAACTGTGAATTGAAAAGGTCAGTAGTGTAACTAGAATTTTTCCTAAATATTTCTGACAGGGTGACGGGAAGGGAGAAAAACTGTGCTTAGTACTCTGGCAAAGGGTACAGTCTCAGAAACTCACAAGGGAAGTTCTGCCCTGTGCTTTAGGGTCTCTATGAGTCAGCACTGACTCAATGTCTTTCAGTGACTAGGGTGCTGGAGCCAAGATTGTGGAGTGCTGGGGTCACCCATGTGGCTCTCCCTGAGGTCTGAGCAGATGCAGCTTACCCTTCATGAATCAGGATTCCTTTCGTAGCGGATTCATCAGAATGAGCACAGGGCACTCGGGATCTTGGAGCTTCCCATCCACAGTGATGTTGCAACATCCCACCCTTGTTCACGGCAGCTTTTCCCCAGAGATAGAGGGAGACAGTGAAAGTCATGGTGGAGGCCTGACCCTTCATCTCACTGCCCCTGGTTGTTCTAGGGACAATCTCAGAGGACATCTCTTGCTTGTGAGAGACAATTGTCTTCATATTCTAAGTTTCCAGCGATTTTAGATAACATTTAAAATTCGGTTGTTTGTAGTTCACCGTGGCCGTTTGTCAGAGAATGGTGCCTCATAGGGTTTTCAAAGGTTGCTTTTTCAAAAGAAAGCCACAGGCCTGTCTCTTAAAGTGTCTCTGAGGAGAAACCAACAACCTTCTAAGAGAGCTGCTAAACATTTTATCTGTTGTGTTATTTGGAGTTCCAAGTTTAAAGAAGTTAACTATGAATTTCACATTTAAGCAAGAAGAAAAATGACATATCATCAGGTTTTTATTTTGGAGGTTTTAAAGATTTTTGTCAAATAATATCTTTTTAAGATTTTGGGATTTGCATTTATATTTTTTTTGTTTCATTTTCTACTAAAATTCTCTAAGGTTTTAGGAAAAAGGTATTGCATTTAGTTTGCTGTTGCTGGTGTTTCTGAGATGATTGCTAGGTGTGCCATAAGAGTGGATCAATTAGAAGTCAGGTGGAGATAACATAGGTCTAAATAAGAGACTGAGATAGGATTTTGATATTAGAATCTGGGTGAGTCTTACCCAATAAGAATTGAGTTTGAAGATTTATATTCCTGTGGTGAGAATATTTCTTTTTAGAATCTAAAATTTAGATGCATAATTCATAAATTCTATTTATAGATTAGAAAATGTCAGTCATTGATGGGATGTTTTAGGCTGTTCTTGTTAAGGGATCAGGAATTGGTCCTCACTTATACTTACCCTCAGAACTGAATCATAGTTAGCTTATGTCAAAATTGTGGAAATATAGGCCAATACACGATCATCCTAAAAAGTGTCATGTTAGAGCGCTGATTGCTCGAGTTATCACATCAATCCAGCTCAATGAATTATTATTCCAGAGAAGACTTTCATTCTCTATGCATAGGTCCAGAAGCCAGTTTTAACCTGCAGTGATATTTTTGAGTTCTGAGCATATGACTTTGTACTATACAGGAAAGGAAAGGGAACACATAAAAATATATACCTCGGCAGGATTGTTGAGCCCACCTCGGACTCCCTCTAATAATAATTATTATTATTATACTAATCACTGCTATAAAACAATTGATGTAAACATTCAACTTGTTAATTTGGTCTTCAAATATCCTATTCACTGTAGGTCTCTGATTTTCCTTGCAAGAGCTGACAGAAGACCTACTCTGACCTTCCTTGCCAAGATGCTGATAAAAGATCTGCTCTGATCTTCCTTGAAAGATGATGATAAACAGTATCCACTACCCTGGAACAGTCATGTAGGTTCTTTTGCATCCTATTTATTCACTTCACCTTGAGCCCTCACCCTCCCTGCTGGCTTCACCAGCAATAAAAACAAAGTTTTTGCCGAAGCATAGGTTTAGCATATAAAACTGGAGGAATAAGGATGACACTTTGTATTTCGAGTTATGAGATTTTATGACAGTGATATTTACTCTGTTATTGACCTGTGGTAATGTGTAACCAGTTAATCAGTTATTAGCAAATGTATTTTTTTAAAGGATACATTTTTTCTTATTCACACTTGTAGTAATTTATCTAAGTACTGACACTTGACCATTCATTAATATTGAGTAATGAATTTCATACACATTATTGTAAAATGTTAAGAAAATAGAAATTCAAGGAAATATTTAGCAAATATATTGTCTAGTAATTACAAGAAATAATGAAGTCTCACAATTTATATCTCGTGTTATTTATTGAAATGATAAAAGAATTATGATATATTCATGGGAAAGGATGAAAATATAACATTCACAGCAAAATTAATATTTCACTACATCTGTGGAATTTTTAGATACGATGCATGTTTCGGGTATGTTGGAAATGTCAAAGGAGATCATGAATATTTTGTTGGCCAGTGCAAAGCAAAGAAAATAGACTAATTTTTTAGAAATCCCCCCTCGGGCTCCCTCTGCACCTTTTCACCACAATGTATTCTCATTGCTCCTAAAACCAGCTCAACAATCCTGCCAAGGTATATATTTTTATGTGTTCCCTTTCCTTTCCTGTATAGTACAAAGTCATACGCTCAGAACTCAAAAATATCATTGCAGGTTAAAACTGGCTTCTGGACATATGCATAGAGAATGAAAGTCTTCTCTGGAATGACTTTTCAGGACAGTCCTGCAATAAATACAGCGTGTAGTGAGTTCTGCGGGTGAACTGAATACACGAGCAGGTGTCCACACGAAGGAACCCAAGGCAGTAATGGTGCAGAGCTCTTAGATACACTTTGAGGCTCAGAAGAGACTAAGATTCAGGTGTGCCTGATCCATACCATGATACTTTCAACATCCTCATATGAATATCAAAGTGGGACCGTGAGAAGAAAACCAAAATGAGAGTCTATGCATTCTACTTAGAAACTTTATAGTGATGAATATTGAAAGTAACATGTATTATCAGAACAATAAAAGTATCTTAAAATGCAAATAGAATGATGCTTAGAAGCAAGAATGTTGATACTTCTTTCCGTGACTTTAAACACATTATCTTGGTGGAACAGTCCCTGGAGAAGGACATTATTTTTTTTTTGTAAAATAGGACAAGGAAAAAGAAAAATATTCAATCAATGGACTGAGACAGTTGCTGCAATCACGGACTCCTTCCTATGTAACCACACTAGTGAGGACTGAGCTGCGTTTGCTTCACTTGCACAGACTCCATGAGGCTGAAAGGACTCAATGGCACAAAACATGCATTTGTTTTCATATATGATCATGCCTCAGAAACCCACGCCTTATATATCGTTTTAAAAAATGCTATGAAATTATTGTTCATGTTTAGAACCTGTCTCATTTTGAATTATAGTCTGAATCAGGAGTCCTCAAACTTTTTAAACAGGGGCCAGTTCACTGTTCCTCAGACTTGTTGGAGGGCCAGATTATAGTTTTTAAAAAGACTATGAACAAATTCCTAAGCACACTGCACATATCTTATTTTGAAGTAAAAAAAACGGGGCAAAAACACCAGTTGGGCAAGATAAATGTCCTCAGTGGGCCGCATGTGGCCCGTAGTTTGAGGACCCCTGAAGCATAGGTCGCAATTAATTCTTCTCCAAATGGCTAATTCTTCCGCAAACACATACTGAAGAAATTCTTTATTGGATGATCTTAGCACTCAGTTAGAAGATCAGTTTACATTAGCTATATAAGTTTGCTTGTGTACTTTTCATGGTGTTACATTGGTTGGGATGGAGTCCTCAGGTAAAACAAGTAGTGGGGGTTCCAACCCACGCAAAAGTGCCTTGGAAGTCAGGCTTACTGAACTAATTCTCAAAGCAAAACAAGACAACCAGCTGCATTCTGCACACAATGGGTCACATGGAGTCAGAATCCCCTCTTAGGAAGCAGAAGCAACCCCGGGTGGCTTTTCTTTTCATGATGACTATTAGCTCATAGAAACCGAGGCAGCACCATGGTTAGGGCATTGGGCATCTAAAACCCAACTATGAGGGAGAACAGTTAAATTGTTCTTCTTAGAAAATTACAGACCCTTATGAGTGGTTTTATGTCCTCATTGACAAGGACAGCAAGCGACCTCTGCGCTGCCTGCTAAGGGGATAACCAAAGGACCCTGTGAAAGAAGACTCTGTAACACCTTAATCATGAAGCCAGGCCCCCGTAAACATCTTGCACTAGACTGTACCAAAGATAATTTTGACCCAGAGCAGCATCCCAGATAAAACTGAATGGAACGAGATATGAGAAACAAAGACAAATCAAGTCAATAATTAGAGAGCTGATTGACCACTGAGGCAGCACCCTCCAATTTGAAATTACCGTATAAAAGCTAGAAGTGTTCTCCTAAACCAGGGGTCCTCAAACTTTCAAAACAGGGGGCCAGTTCACTGTCCCTCAGACTGTTGGGCCAGAGTATAGTTTAAAAAAAAAACTATGAACAAATTCCTTTGCACAGTGCACATATCTTATATTGAAGTGAAAAAACAAAATGAGAACAAATACAGTATCTAAAATGAAGAACAAGTAAAGTTAAATCAACAAACTTACCAGTATTTCAATGGGAACTATGGGCCTGCTTTTTGCTAATGAGATGGTCATGTCCGGTTCCATATTTGTCACTGCTAGTCCTAACAAGTGAGGCAAGTGTGCATCAGTTAGTCTAGATCTGATTGGAGATCTCAGATGTTTCATTCTGGAAAAAGTCTGTTCACAGACATAAGTGCTGCCAGAGATGGTTGCCATTGTGAGTGCATGGTTCCTGGCATGAGGATAGGTCTCAGAGGGGGAGCTGCACAGAAATTAGGAAGGTTGCTTGACTTGAATGCATCTTTAAGAGAGTCACAATTCTGCAGTTCAGCCAGTTCCATTTGGTAAATAGTATCCACTTTTTCAATGTCAACAGAAAACGGGTTACAGCAAAGCAGTATGTCCTGTTCATGAAGACGAAGCTCTTTAAATCTAAATTGGAACTCCTTTTGCAACTTTTCCAGTGAATCCGCATGTTTTGTTTGGGAATGCAACCAATGGGTTTTCCGCTAACAGTTTTGAGTTTTGGGGAGATGGCAGAAATTTTCCTTCTTCACTTGTTTGAAGAGCTCTAATTTTACTTCAAAAGCTTTCACAGGTGATTTCATATCACAGATGAGCTTCCCCTTTCCTTGAAGTTATACATGGAAACTGCTGAGTAGCTCTGTTACATCTGTCAGAAAGGCAATGCATCATTGAGCTCCGGTACTTCTTTGTTTTTTGAAAGCAGAAAAGCTGTAATCTGCGGAAGTAAGTCATAGAAATGTTTCAAAACGTTCCCTCGATTCAGTCAACGGACTTCTGTGTGGTACAGATCATCTTCATAGGCAACATTTAGCTCAGACCAAAATTCCTGAAATTGTCTGTGGTTTAGTACATTAGCTCTAATGGAGTTCACACAATATACCACAATTTTCCTAACAGACTCCCACTTCAGTGATTTACTACACAGTGCTTGCTGTGTATGAGGCAGTGTATGGCTATTGGATGAGAATAGTTATGTTTGTCCATCTCTGGGTTAATTGTAGCAATTACTCCTTTCTTAGATGTCACCATGCTAGGAGCACCATCAGTTGTCACACTGGCTAGTTTAGCCCAGTCCAGCTCCAACCCATTCAGTTTGGCAAACCTTTTCATAGATATATTCTCCTGTAGTTGTTCCTTTGATGCTTTGCAGTGCAGCAAGCTCTTCATGACTTCAAAATAGTCATTCGTCTCGCGAATAAAAATCAGAAGTTGTGTAGAATCACGAACATCATTACTTTCATCGAGTGCCAAGGAAAAATAGGAACATTTTTTCCAGAGTTTTGCAAATGCTGATGAAAATTGTCTCCCATTTCTTCAATCCTTCGTGTAATTGCAGGTCCTGAAAGACTCACTGTACTAAATAAATCGGCCTTCTCTGGACACATCTCTTGGGAAACAGAAAGAAGGCATTCTTTAACAAATTCTCCCTCCACGAATGGTCTACCAGTGCATGCGATTAGCTTGGCAACTTGAAAACTTGCTCGCAGTGATGAAATATTTAGCTGCTTCTGCTTCACAAAAGTATTTTGCTGAGTTGTCAATGTAATTTTTCAGTTTTAAAATTTTATCTTTTCTCACTTGTCTGACCAAGCAAACATATTTATCTTTATGTTGAGTTTGATATTGAAAACGCAAATTGTATTCTGTGAACACAGACACTATATTCTGGCATATCAAACACACAGCTCTTTTCTTGTACTGCATGAAAAAGTAATCATAAGCCCACTGTTCTTTGAATATCCGGCACTGAGTCAAATTTTCTTTCTTGATATAATTGTTTTCTAGGGATTCCAAATTGCGATGAATAAAATACCAACATATATGTGCAGCACTACAAAAACAATATACCAGTAATAACTTTGCCCAGAGACATAGAATGCACTGACCATTAATACGGTCTGATCAATGCCCATCAAATATATATGCAGCACTACAAAAACAATATACCAGTAATAACTTTGCCCAGAGACATGTAGACTGCACTATTAATACAGTCTGATCAGTGTCCATCAATGCAGTCTGATCAGTGTCCATCAATGCAGCCTTGCCAGTCCACATCAGTTCAGCCTCACCAGTGCCCATATTGGTGGAACTCTGCTTCTACCTCAGTTTCACACTGATGCGGTTCGGGAAGCGGCAGGTGTACAGGGCCGGTTCCTCTACCACCTTTCGAGTTCACACTACCCTGTGTGATCCGCACTGTGATCTGTGAACTTGCACAGGAATCTGATCGCATGGGTGAGAAGACCCATAGTCAGATTCCATTGCAGGAAAAAAGAAGGCACGGCTGCCTTTTATCTTGTGAATCTAATGTGAGCTCAGCCATACAAGCATATGGCTGAACCTGCACTGCTCAGATACTGCAACAGTGTGAACCGGGGCTCGGGGCTTACACAGCACACAACATATACCATCATACACAAGCGACTAGCAATCAGAATATAAATGCACTCACTCCCAATTAATTAGGTTTCCTACTCCTCTGCTGTCTGCAGAGCCAGATTAAGTTCCCATGGGGTACTACGCAGATTACCAGTTTGGGGCCTCCAACCAATAACACTGACTGCTGATCATTTGCATTACCTCTGAGCACTGACAATCTGCATTAGCACTGAGCACTGACTATTTGCATTATGACTGTGAGGCAGCCCCCCTAGAAACCACCCCCAACGAACTAACCAACTTAAAAAAAAAGACCTCCTAACTTCAGGGGGGCGGGGAAGGCCCTACTAACTGCAAAATAAAATTTTCAAAAAGATCTCCTAAGTTAAAAAAAAAAATCCTAACTTGTTCTTACCTTGGTCCTCAAGCAGCAGCAGGCTCTGCACAGGCAAGCTCATGACTCATCCAATCAGATCACACTGGAGACTGAGAGGAGGAGTAGAGACAGAGAGGAGGGGAGTCGGAGAGTACAACTCACATTCCACACATGTGCAGAGGGCCCGGGACTAGTCAGCTGTTAAGCAGAACAAGCAGAGGCTGCTGTTGAAGGCCATTAAGACTCAGCCTTCAAAGGGCTGAGCAATCTCATGATCTATGTGTCAGTGTTTGCTGATTTCTTCTGTGACTTTATGTTTTGAACAGACTGTCAAGGACAAGAAAGTATATGAAAGGTCTGGGAAAAAACAGGTGGTTTAATTTTCTCAAGGATGTCTGGCTTGGCAGAAGATAGAGTTGCTATGTGTATCAAATGTGCTTGCTTAACAATGAGATCATTAACCCCGGGTTGTTTCTGCATGGATCTAAGGAGTGTGTAGAATAAACTCCAGTGTTTCAGTCTATCAGATTGTTGTCCTCCCTATCCTTTCTGTCTCTCTTTTTTCCCTTAATCCTCACTCCCCCTTTCAGGACTGTTAGACTCATCAGCTGGCTCCGACAGGCTGCAAAAAAAGACAAGGTGGGCTGGATAAATGTCCTCAGTGGGCCGTATGTGGCCCACGGGCTATATTTTGAGGGCCGCTGATATGACCAATGGAATAATAAATTACGGTTTTCAGGCTTTTTCCAAACAGAAATTTACTGACCCCTGATCTAGGGTAAGAGTCAGGAAGAAAAACAGCAAGGCTTTCTGAAATACATAATTTTAAACTATGATTATTTGACAGAATATATTTTTTAAATGTCACCTGGACGGATTGGTTGAACTACCAACCCTGGTTGTAGTGGTGACTTGCCCAGCTGTTAAATGAACAATCTTTCAAACCCACCAACTGCTCTGTGGGCGAAATTTGTGGTAGCATAATCTCATAAGGAAGTACAGGCTTGGAAATCTTAAAGAAGTTCTAGTCTGTCCTATAGGGTTATTTTGAGTTGGAAATGATCAGTGTTACCAGAATTTTAGTTTGGGTGAAAAGCAACCTTTTTCAATATACTATACTTGAATAAATGACACCAAGTTTCAAACCACCAACTTTACAGCCATTAGTTGAGTCCTTAACATCATCCCCCACAGACTCCAGAGTCTGCTTGAAAGATATTCTGACTGTGACAGTTACACAATCTCCTGTCAACTTGCAAAAGATTGAAGTCTAGCCTGTCAATCAGGTCACAGCTTGATGACCTCATTTGGAGGTGGCAAAGGAGATAAATAGCTCACTGGAGGCCAGACACACTCTCTCCCTGCCAGGTATTCCTGTTGACAAGCCACATGGAGCTATGCAAATGGCAACCAGAGCCTTAGAGCTGGAGGAGCCACATGGAGAACCATGACAGCACTAAGATGCTTTCAATGCCACTGGATCCACAAGACCTTCCACCCACTAGCCCGTGATTTGCTTGCCCTCAGCGTTGTTGCATGTGCTGTGTGAATCTGAAGTGGAATTTACAGACTGGTATCAGACATATGGGCTAATATTGGACTTACAGATTTGATCTGGACTGAAATGTTTTCTCAATTTAGTACTTTTTATATAAAACCCTTTCTACACACATAGTAGTGTCTACGAATTTGTTTCTCCAGTCCACTCGGACTAACACACTGACCTTCTCAAAACATAGGCTGATCACCCGTCACTCCCTATGGAACAAGCTCGTTTGTTTTATTTTCTCTCCAAGAGAATGTTTTCTCTTCTTACAACTCTAAATTCACAGATACGAAGGGTAGGCACTGAATCATAAAAATAGATTCCAAGTGGAAAACTGTAGATGAAAACCCTGGATCAAAATAAGAAATCAGACTCGAAACTCCCTCTCCAAAGGCTCCGGAGTCAGAATCCTTTCTTTTCAGGCCCTTACAGCGCCCTGCCACACAGCTGCCTCCCTGCATGTGCGGTTTGTATCTGTTCTCACACTCAGTGTGTCTTCCCCACCATAATACATGGATGTAAGATAGACTTTTAGAGTGTCCATTCGCTGATACAGTGTACTCTTGGCAATGTTTCTGGATATGGTACACCAGCCTTTACGTAATCTGTATGTTATAGCAACAGTACTAATATGTGAGACCCACTGTAGGCCTGTGTCCGGGGAAGCGAGCCCCTAACACATCATTACGGATCCAATAGGCACAATTGCACAGCGACAATAAGTAAAGATCATAGTAAAGTCATAGAGAGCATGAGAGCTAGAAGAGAAATATAGAAATAAATGGAGTCAGACACAATTCATGGTAGCATGCTCACCTCAGCCCCACTTGGTGGTCCACATGGAGGGAGAGAGTATCTTTAATGCTAACCAAAGCTTTTATATTCTCTGGGAACATGCAAACCCCCTAATTACAAGTGAGGACCCACATCACAGGAAGGGGCCGTGCTATTGGGAATATAGTAATGGGAGGGGGTGACCTAGGGGTATCCACGCAATGGAAGAGGAGGGACTTGGCGTACACATGTGGCAAGATGGGCAGATCCTAGATTTAGTTTGGCAACTTAATTTTGGATGTCACAGAGCCCGTTTGACTTGTTTCCTGGCTCAACTGATAAAGACCATTGTCGGTAGGATGTGAATGCTTGGTCACAAGCCTCAGAGAGAAATAGTTCATTGTCCCCAGCAGCAGGGAAGTGGGGAGGGGGCTACCCTGTAGTCTGGTGACTATCTGCCCTCAGGGAGGATGTCTGTAAGCATCTGACCTCCCCGCACAGCCTGGAGCATGGCTGATACAGGTCACGGCAGTGCTACTAAAAGTGAATCCAGAGATGGCACAAAAGAATCTCAAAGACCTCTTATGGTCCCTGAACTATCCTTCAGACCCAACCAGTTGCACATTAGTGTTGACAACTGCAAACACAGTATAAGCTGGTCATGAAACCATCACCCATTTCCAGTCTCCTACTCATACCCACTCACACACACTAGCCCGCAATAAAGTGACTTGTTAACTAAAATACCTGAGTGAGATGACTCTGTTCATACAAATTACTGAATGGGGTTACCTGGGGTGTATGGTACTGAGGATCTTCTCCCAGAGATGAATGGTTTGGATTTTATTATAAGTGGGGGTGGGGTTTTTTTTTCATATCTTCCTATTATACGGTGGCAATTATACCTGGATACTTTCAGAATACTCACTGTCCTACCGTACACATAAATGAATATCCCAAAAGGATTTGATGTATACCACAATTTATGTCTTTTTAGACATTTAGGTTGTTTCTCATTTCTGGTTTTATAATGAAAGTTACTATTTGGGTTGAAAATAAAAGAGAGGAGAAAAAAAAGCATTCACATTCTTATTACCAGAAATCACAGCAACAAACATGGCCATACTATAAAATTTTCTTCAACACAATTGTAATATTAAAAACAACAACAAAAAATATCCTATTTTTAGTCAGTTCCCATTAGGACAGAAAAACACCAAAGTCTTAACTTTGCTAGAGTAGATGTCTTGGATGACATTTAAAATACATAAAGGTTTTTCTAAAATATTTAATAGTTTAAAGCTTCTTGTGTTAAAGTGAATAGGATGTCCCAGAAGCACAGACTTATGACCATACTTGTTTTATTGCAGAACATTCCTTAAGATGTAGATAATAAACAAATATCAATTTCCTTCTAATCCCTTGATGGTGGCTAGAGTAGCAGGAGAGTAATCACTGACAAAATGCAACCAAACTGACCTCTCCTGACCCTTAGCAGAAGAAAATCACTGAAAGGCTAGGTATACATTCATAAAAATCACTATCTAACTGGCACAGGCCAGAACAAGTCTGAAATTATGTCCAGAAGCAACTCTCTTCAGTTTGTTTATGTATGAAGTCTTCAATCTGAAGAGGAAGAACATAAAAATGTGTAGCTGAAAATCTTTTTCAGCAAGGGCAGGCATAGGTTCTCAACTAGCAGAACCTTTGCAGGGAGAAAGAAACTATGATAACGCCGTATCTCAGATGTAGGTTCTAAAAGGAACGAAATGGGCTTTCTTGAGCCAATGATAGTTACCTGGGCTTCAGATGGGTGATCTTCAGTGGGGCCTTACACCCCCACACCCATCAATCCTCCAAGGTCAAGCCAAGTAGCTCTAACATTGAGGAAACTTGAGCAGGTTGCTCCGGAGGTCTAACGGGATAAACTTTCCCACTCTCTGTAGAGTTGGGCAGTCATTTCCCCAGTGACCTTTCTGTTTGTAGTATGGACATGGTCTTTTTGGAGGTCATAGATTAGGGCATACATTTGCTCAATGCCCTAATTGGGAGCATCTGAAGTTGTGCTGCCCAGTAACTAGTTTAGACACACCCACTCTCCCCTGGAGGACACTTGCAACATTTGACATTTAACCTTATCTCTTTGTAGCTTATATAACTTTTCCTGATCCTCCCTACTGTTGAAAACTTTGAATGCTGCACTGAGAAGATCTTGCTGTGAAGTCTGGGATCCACATTCTAACCTTTTAATGTTTCTTTTAATGCCTGGAGCTGAGTGTGAGATGAAATTTGAGCTGACTGTGAGATGAAAAATGATCCCTTCTGGTGTAGTAGGGTCTACTTTGGTACACTTAAACCTTCTGGAAATTGTCACAGACATTTGACAGAATTTTCATTTGATTCCTGAATGATTTCCCGAGTTTTGTCATAACTGACTGCCTTGGTTGAGACTTTTGGTAAGCCCTCAAGGAGATACAAATCATATCATTTTGAAGAATTGGGTGCTCAGGACCATCTTGTAATTCCAATTAGGACTGTGCTGGGGAATGCCTTGAAGTCCATGGACTTATCCCATTTCTGGGCATGCCCTTCATCACCTCTCTTTGTGCAGCTATCAACTCTCCCTATCTTCAGGGGTCAAGGTCATTGTTAAAATCATATGGACGGCATGCCAGGTAAGATCATATGACTGAGATATTTAAATTATTTTTTTATTGTTTATACTTTATTCATAATCATAAACTTAACTCTGCTTTCCAGCTGGACTCAGGGGGAATAAGGAAAGTAGGAAACCTGAAAAACTGGAAGTGAGAGCACAAGATTAAATGATATTGCAAGCACATGGGGAATGGAAGGGTGATTTCTCAAGCTACACAAGAGATGGTCTGGTACTTAAAACTTGAAAATCCAGATCAAATTTAATTAGAGTTGTCCACAGTCAGCAATGGTGATCTTCTTGCTGGTCTTGCCATTCCTGGAACCAACACGCTCATGGCTTCTACAATGTTCATGCTTTCTTTCACCAGACCTAAGACCACGTGTTTGCCATCCAACCATTCAGCCCTAGCGGTGCTGATCAAAAACTAGGAACCGTTCATAATGGGCCCAGCATTTGCATAGACAGGATGCCAGGACCTGTGTGCTTCAGGATGAAGTGCTCATCTTCAAATTTCTCTCCGTAGATGGACTTGCCACCAGTGCCATTATGGCATGTGACATCACCACCATGGCCCATAAACCCTGGGATGATTCTGTGAAAGCTGGAACCTTTATAGCCAAAATCTTTCTCCTTAGTTTGAAGAGTGCAGAAGCTTTCTGCTGTCTTTGCAACTTTGTCTGAAAACAACTAGAAAGAGACGACGCCGTCGATGGCTATGTTGAAAAACACAGTAGGTTGATCATGGCTGAACACAACAGGCCCAGTCGAGACTACTAACTCAGGCAGCAGCATTTGCAAAGCCGATATAAAAATTCTTTAATGCAAGCGTCTGAGTTCAATGTATAACATCCAAGATGTTTTCCTTAGACTGATAAATAATTAACAAAGAAAGGGACATGAACTTTTACTAGCCTCTCTGCTTCTGCAACATCACACGGGAAAGAGGGGGAAAAGGATTTGAGGATGGATCCTTTGGGTTTGAACAAGCTGTATTTGTACCAGAGAGTGCTGAATATAAGAGTGAGAGGCGGAGATGGTGCTGGCAGTAGGGGACAGGTAAGGGTGGGAGGGGAACTGGTGGGAGGAGTGGACAATCACGATATGGACAAGGGAGGAATTTGGGTAACAGGGTAGGGGACAATGGATTGTACCTTGTGAGCTCAGAGGTGGTGGAAGGAGGTTGAGACAAGGTTGGGGTGGGAGGAGGTGGTGAGGAGGAAGGCTGAAGAATGAGACTGGATAGCAGGAGATACAGGGTTAGAGTCTGGCAACTGGGAGAATGCAACAGTATCTAGGGGGTGGTGGTGTTGGAGAGACCTGAAGGGAGTTGTAAGGGGAAAGGGAGAAAGAAGGCTCAGTAGCAGTTTGGGCAGAGACAACAGCCACTGAAATTGGCGGCACAATGTGATCAGAAGGATCAAAGTCTGAGTCTTGGGCTGAGAGAGGAACATTTTACTGAACCAATAGTACTTGAATAATTCTGACGTAAATGAGGTTGAACATAAAGGAGAGAAACCTTGGATATATGGAATATCAGAATATATTTTGTAGATTGAAAAGAAATTATTGAGATCTTGAATAATGTTTAAATCAAGTTTACCAGCTGGTGACCATCTTGAGTTGTTGTCCAATTTGTAGTGCAGTCACGCATTACATAAGAAAATCAGTTTTCCCCTTTAATAACTGATTTAAGACCCAGCGAATTGAAGTTTGCCAGTAAACAAACTAGAGGTATTTTATCCCATTGCTTAGTGTGGTAGTTGTATAATTTGTCAATTTGATGATTAAGACTGAAGGAGTGGAGTCTAGCCTGTCGATCAAAATATAAACAATGGCCCCTGTGTGGGTATGGCCTTCTCCTGGAAATTCTGGGAATTCCGGAATTTGCTCCTTGGAGGCGGGAGTCTCTCTCTCTCTTTTGCATCACTCCCTTAGAGAACCTCTACTGACCAGACACATGGCAATATGCTGATAGACCTTATGCCCTGGGAACTAGAGAAGCCACGTGAAGACCCCTGCCACTGCTGAGATGCTTACACCACCACTGGATCCAAAGACGTTCTACCCACTGGCCTGTGATCACCCTGCATTCGGTGTCATTGCATGTTTCTTAAGTCTAAGGGGAACTTTATAGATTGGTATCGAACACATGGGCTAACATCAGACTTATGGGCTGGGTTGGGATGCTTTCTTAACGTACAATTACTCTTTATATAAAACTCTTATACACCAGTTTCTATGCATTTGTTTCTCTAGCCTACCTTTAGTAATATACCTAGAATTCTTACAACACATTTAAAAGGCTGAGAGAAATTTTTAGCTCTCTTAAATGAGGTAGCAACAGGAGAGCATCCTTCCACTGAATAATTACCACCTAAGCCCCTGGGGCTAGGAAGGCCATCTGATGGTGCAAAGATTTCTGTTATGTGGACATTTTCAGAAAGGCCAAGAGAAAATGTGCAGACGACCTTGGAGTAGGGAGCTTTGGATTTAACATTCACCAATGTGCTGTCAGAGGGTCTTTGGCAGAAGATGTGGAGATCCCTTTGTCAGGCTCGCTTGAAGGGGGTCCCGAAAGGCGGCTAGAAGGTAGTCTGGAAAGGCTGCTGGGGACTTTACTGGCTAGGGAAAGCAAAGTGCTGCTCCAGTCCTAGCTTAGCCAGCCTCCCGTGCAACCCACCATATATTAGGTTTTACAGAGACAAGAGACAGAGTGAGACCTGTAATTTATAGACTTATTGAGGGAGGTGCAGTTTGTAGGGAACAGGAAATCAAAGGAACTTAGGATAGTAAGATAGTAAGATAAGGTTAGAGCTGGCCCTTAGTCTAAAGCCAGAGGATTAGCTACATTAAAAGATGTAAAGTCCTTGAGACCCGCTATAACATACAGGAAGAGAACATTAGGCTTAATACAGACCCATAAACGAACTACAGAATTGGTGAGGAAGGGGTTAGACAACTCTAATGTCTGCTGCAGAACCCGCAGAAAGACTCTAAGCGGGAGGGAGAGCCAGCCTTACAGGTAGAGAGGAGAGGTGACAGCAAAGGAGGTCAGAGCAGCAGGAGGGTAGAAGGAGCCCAGTCCATGTGAGAACAAAGGATCAATTTTGGTGTGCAAGTCTTTGGGATGTCTGTAACTCTTTTTGCTAAGGAGGGTTCCCCCACATCTTTCTGGTGGGTGTAGCTAGCTCCAGTGGGCTGCTGCCAGCTTCCATGGACTGACAATACTTAACTGAGTGGCAAGAGGGGTGCAGTAAGCTTTGTAAACAGAAGAAACCTATGCTGTCCTTAGTAAAGATTTCCAATGGAAGCGGTCTGGCCCTTCTAGAGACCTGTAAGCTTTCCAAAAAAAGACTGAGTCTCCCTTTGGCTGAGTTCAAGGTCATTGAACCCATCTTTCTAGAGCTGAACCTGTCTCTTCTTCACTTGCCAGCTGCCAGGGTGTTGACAAACAGCCACCCAACTGGACCATCTCCTTGAGGGCCCCAGTCCTGAAAAGGGCTTAGCCCAGCAACTGTGGAATGTCAATCACATTTCAGTGCATGGTGGTTGTGCTGGAATATCACTTCAACAACCACAAGGCTTAGTGTATGCCATGAGGCCACACACCAGCCAGGGAGTTTCTAGACCTTAAATTCTTTAAGTGTCTGGGTCCAATGTATAACATCCAAGATGTTTTCTTAAGACTGATAAATAATTTATCAAGAAAGGAATGTGAACTTTTACTGACCTCTCTCTGGTCCTGTGACTTCATAGGGGAATGAGGGGGGCAGGATATGAGGATAGATCCTATGGGTTTGAACAAGCTGTCTTTGTACTGGAGAGAGCTGAACACAGAAGGTTGAGAGGTGGAGATGTTGCTGGCATTAGGGGAGAGGTGTCAGATGTCTTAAAACATGGTAAGTGTGGGAGGGGAACTGCTGACAGGAGAGGTGGCAGGAGTGGACCATCCTGGTATGGGCAAGGGAGGAGTTCGGGTAGAAATTGTATGAGGTAACAGGGTAGGGGATATTGGATTAAAACTTGTGGACTCGGAGGTGGTGGGAGGAGGTTGAGACAAGGCAGGGGTGGGAGGAGGTGGTGAGGAGGAAGGCTAAAGAAGAATGAGACTGGATAGCAGGAGATATAGGGTTACAGTCTGGCAACTGGGAGAACACAGCAGTATCCAAGGAGGTTGGAGAGACCTGAAGGGAGCTGTATGGGGGAGGGGAAAAGAAGGCCCAGCAGCAGTTTGGTCAGACACAAAAGGCATTGAAATTGGGGGCACAGTGTGATCAGAAGGATCAAAGACTGAGTCTTAGGCTGAGAGAGGAACATTTTACTGAGCCAATAGGACTTGCATAGTGGAACAATTTTGACATAAATGAGGTTGAACATGAAGGAGAGAGAAAACTTGAATATATGGACTATCAGAATATGTTTTGTAGATTGAAAAGAAATTATTGAGATCTTCAATAATTTTTAAATCAATACACCAGCTGGTGACCATCTTGAGTTGTCCAAGTTGTACTGCAGTCACACATTACATAAGAAAATCAGTTTTCCCCTTTAATAACTGATTTAAGATCCAGCGAATTGAAGTTTGCCAGTAAACAAACTAGAGGTATTTTATGCCATTGTTTAGTGTGGTAGTTATATCATCATTTGTCAATTTGATGATTAAGACTGAAGGGGTGGAGTCCAGCCTGTCAATCAAAATTTAAGCAATGGCTCGTGTGTAGGTATGGCCTTCTCCTGACAATTATGGGAATTCTAGAATATGCTCCTTGGAGACAGGAGGCAGATTCTTTCCCTCTCTCTCTCCCTTTCGGCTTACTCCCTTAGAGACCCTCTACTGACCAGACACATGGCAATATGCTGATAGACCTTATGCCCTGGGAACTAGAGAAGCCACGAGAAGACCCCTGCCACTGCTGAGATGCTTACACCACCACTGGATCCAAAGACGTTCTACCCACTGGCCTGGGATCATCCTGCATTAAGCGTCATTGCACGTGTTTCTTTAGTCTGAGGGGGAATTTATAGATAGCTATCAGACATATGGGCTAACATCGGACTCGGGGCTTGAACTGGACTGTGTTGGGGTGCTTTCTTAATGTACAATTACTCTTTATATAAAATGCTTATAACACATGGCTTTCTATGGATTTGTTTCTCTAGCCTACTTCAACACTCACAAGGCTGAGTGTGCTCCCTGTGGCCACACACCAGCTGACAAGAAGAGCCAGGGAGGTTCTAGACCTGGACCTTGGGTTCTCTCCCCGCGCTCCCAGGAGAAGGTACCGCACAGGTGACAAGACTTAGCAAACCCCGGGCGAAAGCACTAACGTTTTGTGCACCAGCTGCAGCCACTCGCTTCCTGAGACGCGCTCTCTTCCCTTTGAGCTGACGAGGGACAAGAGTCTCTGGGAGAAGGCACCGCTGTATGGAAAGGAAACAATGGAGGGGGCTTAGCAGAAACCCACAAGGCAACGAACCTGGGAACCCCGAAGACAAGAACCCCAGCTTGGGATTACCCCTTTCTCCAGCGGGGATTCCCACCACGAGCCCCAACCAATCCAAAAGCTGGGGGATGGGATCGGCGTCCCGGGACAGGCGCTCACCTCTCACCACAAGGGGCGCCGCCCGGAGAAGGACAGGAGGAGAGAAAGGGGGCTTGCACCCCAGCAGGGCTGCTGGGAGCACTACGGTACCCCAAACTGGCCGCTGCCCACACGCGTGTCCGTGGAGACGAGCGCCCCTCACCTGGGAGCGCTGGCTACACAGTGCTCAGATGGCCGGCGCTCCTCTGGCCCTAAAGTGAGTGAAAAGTAGGAGCCGTTGAAAAGCGACACTTCCGGCTAGGACACCGCACTTCCGCCCCATCTCCCAGCGACCAGGGTGGGAGGAGCCGGCGGGGTCGGGGCCCCGCCTTCACTTCACCTTTGAGGCGGCTCTGGACCCGCCCATTGCGCGGCTGCGCAAACCCAGGTGCCCAGAAGTGGGAGGGGCGGTGCTGTTTGGACCGGGGGCGGGGCCGCAGCTGCGGAGCCCGGGAGAGGCGCTCGGCAATAATGGGCCCTCAGCCCTGGCTCAGCCTGCAGCTGCGAAGGCTCAGGTCATGATGGCAACTGGGGGCAGAAACGGTACTTTCCCCAGCGTGGAGTATTAGGCTTATTTGGACGCGAAAACAGAATCAAAGACCCAATTAACGAAGTTTTAGAAGCAGGCTTTATTGCGAAGCTGGCCGGCGGGTTCAGCAACTCAGGGTATTGAGCTATTGAAGCTGCGCAGGGAAAAATCCTGGTGGCGTTTTATGTCCACTGCTGGCAGGCACAGCTGGGGAGGATCATAGCTGGGGAGGATCTGCTCACACAGGTGCTTCAGAAGGGAGAAGGTCGATAATCTTATCTATATGTCAGGGAAGGGTCGAGTGACCACATCTTCAGAAAACATTCTGGCTTTGGGAAGAGCTGGTTCCAGGAATTTGGGGTTGAGCAGGGGAGGGGAGGGGAGGTCAGTTAGCGGTCAGTCTTGAGAGCTAAGATGGAGGTACAGAACTCAAAATGGAGTCTGTGTGCCAAGACCAGACATCGAGAGGGTGCATGGGCGACATAAAACGATGTTCAATGTACGTATGTAAGCCTGTGATCAGATTCCCCAGATGGGGCATCCTCCTAACTAACGCGAAACGCCCAGCCATCCACCCTGCCACAGTGTTACTGGGCTGAAGCAAGAACTGTGACTAATGACCTTTGAGGTGAAGGACCATAGTGCACCGCAAAGCTTTGTGGTGTATGACTGCCTTTAGGAAAAGAGAAGTACCTAGCATCATATGGTCTCGGTAAATTATGTCAGTGTAACAAAATGTAAAAATAAAACTTAAGCAGGAGCACTAAAATGTGATGGGAGAAAGGGGTGGTGGTGGTGTTAAACTTGACTGTCCTTAGAATTGGAGTTTGTACTTTTATCTTGTTTCATTTTGCTTGAATTCTATTGGGGCAGTTAAACTTGACAGTTAAGTTCAGTGATACTTATCATGATTTACTCACTCTGCTACTTTAATTATATCACTTACCAGAGGTTCTATCAGTCCAGTGGTTTCAAGCGCATGGGCAAAAAGTTTCTAGAGACTCTTCCAAGTTGAGAGGTCTGGAATTTAAATTTCCTTCCTCTAAGTAACTCTTGCCTGCTGGGTCTCTCAGAACAAGTGCTTATGGGACAGATCAAAGTGAAACATTTCTCTATTAATTTGCATCCAAAAGGATTATGCTTCTCTTATGCCTGATACACTAGAGAATTTCCTTATGAAAGTTCTAGTCAGATTTCAAAGTTGCTGGTTGAAAATTGAGATACGAGGATTGCAATACTTTGTTACATTTCCCAATATGGTCAGATAGTTGTGCAGATGATACAGAAAACAATGTGTCACTTATCAACAAATATTTACTGAATTAAACTGATTTATGTTCCCAGATTTGATGGAGCCACCTTATCATTAGATCTTGGGAAACAGAGGGTAGATTTTGCAACTAAAAGGGACTTCTTTTAAAATACCTGCCCTGTTAGACTGGATAGGCTAGAGAAACAAATCCAGGGTCACTCATAATGTGTAAGAAGGAGCTTTATGTCAAAGAGTAATTGGATATCAAGAAAACATCCCAACCCAGTCCAGATCAAGTCCATAAGACTGCTATGAACCCATAAGTCCAATACTAGTCCATAGATTCCTCTTCAGACTCACACAGCACATGCAATGATACTAAATGCAGAAAGATGACAGGTCGGTGGCTTAAAAGTCTTGTGTATCCAGTTGCGGCAGAATTTCTTAGGGCTGGCGCAAGTCTCTCGTGGTTCTTCTACCTCTCCGAACAGAGGGAAGGTGAAGCAGAGAGAGAGGGTAGCCTACCTCCAGTGAGAAAGAGTAGAAGTTCCCAGAATTCTCATGAGACAGTCTAGCCCACCAGGAAGCATCATGGAACTGTGATCTGATTGACAGGCTAAACTCCAACCCTAGTCTTATTTATCAAATGAATATGAAATTATGTAACTACTACACCTGCTTTCATGTGAGTTTTTCTGTCCCCATGGATAAATCATGAATTGTCAAAAGAAACAAACAAACAACTCAGTGCCATGGAGTCAATGTGAACTCAGAGTGACGCTATATGACAGGGTAGAACTGCCCATATGAGTTTCCAACACTAAATCTTTGCTGAAGTAAAAAGCTCCATGTTTCGCTGTGGCGTGAATGGTGGATTCAAAGTGCTAGTCTTACAGTTAGCAGTCCAACTCGTAACCACTACACGAACAGGGATCCCTATCTATCTTTGTAGCTCTACCCACCATAGCACACAAGTGTAGTCCAAAAGGATCCCTCAGTTATACAAGCTACTTTCCATTAAATTGCTAACCTAATGTTAGTGATTGATCAGACCCAGATGTGCCCAGCTACCACTACCAAGGGCTCGAAAAGGAATCCCACTAGAAGATCATAGATAGAGTAGGAGGAAAATGTGGACCAAAATTCAAATCACCAAAGAGACCCTCAACACAATGGTCTTTAGTCACCTCTCAAGTCCAGTCTTTGTGTAAACAAGCCTGTGACAATCGTGGGGTTTGTAGTTGAAATTGCATGGCTATAATATACAAAGAGCATAGTAAAGTCTTAGAAGATAGGAGAGAGAAAGTAAAATAAAGGACTCAGACACATTTTATAGTAGCTTGCTTACTGTAAGGGTGAAACTGAGGAACAGGAAGGAAGACAGACAGGACAGGACGCGGGAGAGCAGAAACAGAAATAGCTTTATTAGGTGGGGGAGCTCCCGGATGAGGTTCCAGGACCTAGGCCAACAGGTAAGGGAAGTCATGCTCAGCAACTGCACATGAGGGATTTTAAAGGGGTGGTGAAGAATGTAGGGCAATTAGCATAGGGGGTCTGGAAACTGGGAGGGAGAATTGCTTGCTGCTTTCTTTGAACCAGTAACATCTGTTTTCACTGGTTATCTGGCGCCCAGCAGCTGCTGACCTTTGGGATGTGCAGGGAAGCACGTGCAGGATCTGGACCTGCTTCAGCTTAATCCAAAAAGGGGGTTGCCTAGTTCAGACCAGACCCAAACACTTACTTCTGGGACCGCCATGATCTCAGTAGCCAGATTTACGCAAAGAGAGGGAGAAGGAGAGAGTCAATCTTTACTGTCGGGATATTTGTAGGTAGCTATAAGTTATGCACATTCAGTAGTTACATACATCACAAGGTGGGTGGTAACCACAGTAAAGTCTCTGAGTTTACTCCTGAGGAAACCTAATACCTGCACTGGGGGAAAGCATGAGGGGGGATGGGTACTATGCCAGGAGGGGACAACAAGAATGTTGGCTTCTGTAGAGAGATAGAATCAACCATGTGCTCACTTTAAGGCAGCATAGCTGTTAGGGGAGAATCTGTGGAAATGGTATTTAAAGCAGAATAATGTACTTTGACTTTATCTCTACCATACCAAAGTGGTGGCTTTCCTACCATGGAATACTAGCTTTCCAGATTCCCTCCATAATAAGTTAGGGAATATAGTCCTAGTCATATTTCCCTCTCTCTTATTTTCCCACAGTCCGGAACTAAACTCACCCTGTTGATAGACTAACCAACCATGTAAGTCAGATCAAAAGGACAGTACACACCCAAGGACAGAATTTAGGAAATGAGGAGGAATAGAAACAGGAAAGCCTTGTAGAGAGTGGGATGAATGATAGTGTGTTGTTGCTCTTGATAGTTGCCCTCAATTAGGTTCCAGCTCCCAGAGAACCCATGTACAACAGAATGAAACACTGCCAAGTCCTGCTCCATCTCACAGTAGTTTTCTGTTTGTGCTCATTGTTGCAGTCAATCATTCAATCTCTCACAAGGATCTTCCTCTTTTTCACTGCCCTTCTACTTTCCCAAGCATGATATGCTTTTCCAGGGACTGGTTTCTCTTGATAACACATCCAAAGCACATGAGACAACATCTCCCAAGGCGCACTTCTCAGGAGCATTCTCGATGCACTTCTTCTGAGACAGATTGGTTAGTTCTTCTTGAAGCCCATGGTTCTTTCAATATTCTTCGTCAAATGATAATTCAAATGATGCAGGAAGTATCAAAAGAGGATGGAAGGAATACACAAAGCAAAAGGTAGTGTATGATCAAGGACCTATGGTACTGAAAGAAGAAGTCCAAATAGTACTGAAGATATTAGAAAAAAACGAGGCTCCAGAAGTTGACAGAAAACCAGCTGAAATGTTTCAACCAGCTGATGAAGCACAGGAATCACTCATTTCTCTATGTAAGAAATTTAAAACTCAGCTACCTGAGCAAAAAAAAAAAAAAACCTGTAGAAATTATGAACCAATAGAATTAATACCTCATGCACGTAACATTTTTGCAAAAGACAATTCAATAATGATTGCTGCAGTACTTCAACAGGGAGACTCCAGAAATGCAATCTGCATTCAGAAGCGAATGTGAAATATGATGTGATTGCTGACATCAGATGGGTCTTTCCTGAAAGGTACCAGAAAAATGTTTACTTGTGTTTCATTGACTATGCAAAAGCATTTAACTGTGGATCTATGGCAGGTAGATTTATGTCAACTTGAAGATGTAGGAACATGTAGTGGTGGAATCCAACCTGCCAGTCAGGTCACAGCTTCATGATGCCTCCTTGGGGGTGTGGCCTTCTAATAATTGGAGAATATTTAAATTTCCCATTGTCTGCCACTCCATCTTCCTGCTTGATATAACTCTCTTCCTTTAGGGGTAGCCCCATGTGGGCTGCCTGAGACTGAGAGCTATTGGTGCCCTTCCATACTACGACTGACCTTGGATCCATCTGATCCTGCCGCCACTGGCCTGTTATCTTCCACATCCAGCTTCACCTTTATACATCATCAGGCTGCAGCTCTGTAAGTGTGCAGAGGACCCTGCCCTGCATCAGACTTGTGACCTTGAGTTAGACACGGGTTGGGTGCCTTGTTGGTATAATGTTACTTCTTGATATAAAACTCTTCCTTATGCATATATGAGTGTCACTGGATTTGTTTCTCTAGACAACCTGGTCTACCACAGGATCATAGCATTGAGATGAATTCAAATTTGAGAACATTTAGTTGTCCTCCTGTAGAACTTGTACATGGACCAAGAGGCCCTTATCTATAAAGAAGAGAATATTTTGTGGTTTAGAATCAGGAAAGTTGTATGTGAGAATTGTATCTTTTCATCATGCTTATTCAATCTATATGCTGAGCAAATCATCCAAGAAGCTGGAGTTTCTGAAGAAGAACTTGGCCTTATACTTTGCATTGTCTAGGAGGAAGGTTTCTAACATCTGTCAGTCTACACATGACACGCCTTGCATGCTGGAAAGGATGGGAACCTTCCGTATGGATTCCAACGCTATGTAAAGAAAACGAAACTCTCATTACGGGACCAATAGATAATATGCTAAATCAGGGAGATATTGAAATTGTCAGGATTTTACCTTATTTGGACATGTGTGCATTGGGCATATCTGGTGTACAAGACCACTTTAAAGTACTGCAGGGGAAAGAGGTCACTTTGAGGACAGAGGTGCACCTTTTTTCAGTCCCATCATATGCATGTGCAAGTTGGATATTGAGAAAGGACCAAAGAAGAATCAATTAATTTGAAGTATATTATTGGCAAAGAATGCTGAAAGTACCAAAGACTTCCAGAAGACAGTACCTTAAGGGGATTGAAATGGTTAAGTCAAAACTGATGAGGTTGGGGGGAGAGTGAAAGGGTTAGCCTGCTGTTAGTTAAAATGTGAGAAATATAACTGTATCAGATTTAGTTGTTGGAATTTTAAAATGCAGCAGTCCCCTACTTGCTGTACAAATTGCTTCTACGCTTAATTAGTGGAGCAAGTCTTTTAATTCAGGAAGATGGTAAACAAGGCCATTAAGATAGGCAGGCAAACAGCAGCATCCTTTTTTAGATAAGCAATGGAGTCGAATGCTTCAGGGGCTCATGGCCTGCTAACCCCTTGAGAAATATATGCATAGATACTTCTTATCTGTGGATGTTGCACAAACCTGCTTTTTGCCACAGAATTTGGAGTACAAGCATGCACACACACTCCAGCAGGCACACAAACCTGCACATGCCAGATGAACCTCAAATGCCATTGTCATTAAAGTAAAATTGACCTACAGATGACGATGCAACTGCACACATCTGAGCATTTCCAACCAGTTGATCAAAAGGCACTCCTAATTGACCTCGCAAGTGGCACATTGTTTTCCAGGGCTATGGCTACATCAGTGTAGCTGCATGTGGCTTGTCATTTGAAGTGTCTTAAAGGGAGTGAGCTATAGCCCCTTTGAACCTCCAAAAGAGGTCATGAAGCTGCGACCTGATTGAATGGGGAAAGTCCACCCCTTCGGAAGTTGACAGGAGATGACGTAACTGCACATCACCGAACACCTAATTTTTAATGGTGTGCTCCTTTTCCTTTATTTCCTAATTTTCATTAGTTCAATGATGGGTTCACTTGCCACTGTTCTCAATCCACTTTATGTCCCTGCTACATTACCGGTTGTTGTCTACAAAGTGATGGTTCACAATTCTAGGCTTAGACTATGAAGTAATATCCTAGACAGCCTGCCTTCACAAAGGCTGGTTAAGTACACGTTGAATGTGTCCTGCCAGCACAGTTGTACTCAGAGGAATCAGTGACTGGAGTTTTGTTGGTCACTTAGTTCATTAAATATACTTTCATCTCAAGTCTGACAATTGGGACCATGAGAACAACATATTAATAGGTTGATCCAGACAGGCAGAAATAAAGAAGCAGAACCAGAGTTCCAAGAGGATAAGACTACAATAAGCATTCTAGAGACTACATTGCTCACCTGTGGTGTATCCAAGTGTCACATCACCTTGGCTTCAAGACCTCATGGGATTTGTGAAACTGGGTATCGACAACATGAAAAGTTGACTCTTCCATCACTTTGGACTTCACATGGCTTCCTTGAAACCAGAAATTCACAGTTCTTTTAAAGTCAAGAAAGTTATGGAGAATATTTTGATTTAAAAAACAACAAAAAACAAAACATGGACATACATTTGCAAAATGTTGCTTATTATGGCATTTTTATTATACCAAAACAATGGCGACAATCAAAAACTGACTCTAAATGGAGGGCAACTATCAAACGTCTGTATTTATATAATGGAATGTTATGGAATATCACTTAAAAACATGACTCTTTTAGTCATTTTAAGACATGGACTTAGCAAGAGAACATTATGATTAGGAATGTTAATCCGTCTCACAAAGATAACTATTTTATGAAATCATTATTATAAGAAATTAAGAAAATGTTGTTTTCATAGTAAAAGATAAGGTTTTAATGACTGCAAGGGTGATGGAATGTGGTGTTGGCCAAAAGGAGAAAGGGTCATAAAATTTTGGAGGAAGAGACAGCCAAGAAAATAACTGCATAAAGTGGGGGAAGAACTGGGTCACTTTTACTGATTTGACTTGATGAGATGGGCAGTGCAACTACACAGGATATGTTTTTATTTCAAATAATGTTCTACACACAAAAATCAAAGAGAGGTATTTAAAATATATAAAAATTGATAAATACCAAGATAAATAAATGAGAGAGTTACTTTCTTGTGACAACCTGGTTGATAAACATGTGAGGTCGGTTGAAGGGTGGAGAGATAAATGTCTCAGTAAGCCTCACCTTTCAAGTTCTCAGGTCTATTCCTTTCTGATGATAAGATCAGGGTGTACCTGCCTTAGCCAGTTCTCTGTTTCAGCTGGCAAGGTTCACTTTTTGCAACACATCCTGAAGAGAAGCTACATGGACCTACCCCGATGCAGCCCTGGGTGCTGTGGTAGCCATGTGGAGACCCCTGCCAGCGCTGAGATGGTTACATGTTCACTGATTGGGCTTTCCTCCTGCACTTGGCATCATTGTGTGTATTTTGTGAGATGGAGGAGGACTTTATGGATTGGTGTTGGACATACGGGCTAATGTTGGACGTGTGGGCTTGGGCAGCATTGGGTTGGGATGTTTTCTTGATGGGCACTAACCCGTTATATAAAACTGTCTGATACGTATGAGTTTCTGAGGATTTGTTTCTCTAATATACCCAGACTAACACAATAAATAAAGTAAAATTTTCTTTTTTAAAAATATAGGTTGAGAAATGTGGCAGGGTTAAAAGCCATTCAGATTCTTTACGAATCAGACATCAACATTGCTCTGAGTCTCAATAAAAAAGGGAAAAGAAAAACTGAAGAGGACATAGATTCTTTATTGATATAAAATTCATTTTAACATATGAACAGACTGTTTAAGGCACAGGTATATATTAGGCACAGTTATATATATTTATTGTTTAGACATATTTACTTGGAACTACAGAAACATAGAACGAATTCATGTGCATTGAAAATGACATGGTGTATGGATCTTAAGTACAAGAACAACAGCAATTAAAAATGTAAGACCAACAACTACCAAACAAAAACCCAGGCCCAGATTCTGATCCTGTATAAGAATTATTTACGTAGGATTGTGTTTAGAGGTAAGACTTCTTCTTCTCAAAATCCAGTTTCTTTATTTTTAAAGTGATAATTCTTTATTCCTGAAGTCCTAGCTAACATAGGTCTCAGACATAGATGCCCTTCAATCTCACAGTTCTACTAGGGTTGTCGCTCAGAATTATCCTGTGGTAGTTACAAAATCTCTTCTCAATTTGAGACTTGAGAATGAAGGACTGAAGTTTTGCCTGTCAATCAGGTTGCAGCTTGATGACCTCATTTAAATGTGCTAAAGAGATAAATATCTCACTGTAGGTGGGACACACACTCACTCCCTGCCAGACATTCCTGCAGACAAGACTAACCTCTGGCTTATAGACTTCTTTTGGACTGGGCGGGGATGTTTTCTCAATGTTCAATTGCTGTTGTATATAAGGCTCTTTCTTACACAGATATGAGTGTCTGTGCGTTTGTTTCTCTAATCTATCTGAACTAACACCTAACATTTAAAGCAATCCCTGTTGGATTCTTAGATTAACCAGTAAGCCAAAGAATTGTTCATTGTGATCTCCACCTGCATTTCTGACGCCATCCTACTTAGCAGTCCCACCAAATGTGCACTGTTTTTTTGGGTTTTTTTTTTTTTTTTTTTTGCCTCACTCTACTAAGGGAATAGGTGTAAGTCTCTTAAATCAGTAAAGGCTTATGTGGAAAGAAAAGAAACTCGGTATAAATAAAACACTATTAATATGTTTTAAAAAAGTAGGAAGTCTTTAACCCCCAGACATTAAGACATATTATATTGCCATGGTAAACAAACAGCCTGGTACTGATATAGCAATTCATATGAAGACCAATGGATTAGAATTGAAAACCCAGAAATAAAATCAAATATTTAAACACACCTAATCTTTAATAAAGGTTTGAGACAGAGTAAATGGGGCAGACATAGCCTTTTCTCTCAGAGATCCAAATTATGTTAGATCTTCACCTGCCCAAAAAACCCCCCAAAAATGAAGAGGACCCATACTGCACACCATGTACAAAAATGAACTCACCATAAATCAGAGATCTAAATAGAAACCCCAGAAACATAAAGAGTAACAACGAAAATTTAGGGACAAACTAAAGGGCACTAACACAGGACACAAGCATACTGTGAATGTAATGAAATATCTGCAGTATAGAAGAAATGTAAAGAACTGAGATCACCTGAAAATACAACATTTATGCACATCAAAAGACATCATCAAAGAATTTATAACGAATGCATAGAACGAGAAAACCATTTAGTAATAATACATCAGATTAAGGACAAATCTCAAAATCTGTAGGGAACTACAATATTTAACAAGAAAAATACAAACAACCCAATCAAAAAATAGGCACAAGACAAAATTAGACAATTCATTAAAGACGTCATCCAGGTGTCCAACAATGATGTAAAGAAATGTTAATGTTCACTAGGAAGAAGAGAAAAATAGATTAAAACAATAATGAAATACCACCTGATACCCACATTTTAATCAAAATTCAATAAGACAAAATAATCAATGCTACTGGAGAAGAGTAGGAATTGGAATGCTCATACATTGCTGGTGGGACTGTACAATTTTAAAATCTCTGTGGAAAACAGTATGACACTTCCTTAAACAAATGCAAGCACAAATATAACCTAGTAATCTCATCATTTAAAAAAAAGTACTTTTATTGGGGGCACTTACATCTCATCACAATCCATATATTCCTCCAATGTGTCAAGCACAATTGCAAACATGCTGCCATAATCATTTTCAAAGCATTATCTTCACACTTGAACCCCTGATATCAGCTCCTAGTTTCTTCCCCCTCCCTTCCCACCCGTCCTCCCTCACAAATCCTTGAAAAGTTATTATTTTTTCCATATCTTACATTGTCCTCCTTCACTGTTCACCCACGTTCCTGCTATTCTTCCCCCTGGGAGGGGGTTCTAGTTTGAGCCTTGTGCTCAATTCCCCCTTTCTCACTCCACCCTCGTCTAATCCTCCTGGTATTTCTACTCTTCTTGTTGGCCTTGAGGGGTTTGTCTATCCTGGATTCCCTGTGTTGTGGGCTCTTATCTGTAGCAGTGTTCATGCTCTGATCTAGTCCAATTTGTAAGGTAAAATTGAGGTCATGATAGTGCGGTGAAGGAAGCACCAAGAGAACTAGAGAAACGTTGTGTGATTCATTGGTGCTATATGGCGTCCTGACTGGCTCATATCTTCCCTGTGACCCCTCTGTAAGGGGATGTCCAATCTCTACAGATGGACATTGGGTCTCCACTCCATGTGCCTCATCATTCACATTGGGTATGGTTTTATTCTGTGTCTTAGATGCCTGATACCTGATCCCATTGACACTTCATGATCATACAGGCTGGTGTGCTTCTTCCATGTGAGCTTTTTCACTTCTGAGATAGATGGCTGCTTGTTTGTCTCCAAGCCTTTAAGATGCCAGATGCTAAATCTTTTGATAACCATACACCATCAGCTTTTTTCACCGCATTGATTATGTACACATTTTGTCTTCAGCAATGTTGTCAAGAAGGTGAGCATCACAGAATGTCAGATTGTTAGAATAAAGTTTTCCTGTGTTAAGGGAGTACTTGATTTGAGGCCCAATATCCTTCTGCAACTTTAATTCTTATCGTATAGATATGAGTACATAGATCTATTCCCCTCTCGTTATATATTTACATATGTACATTTTTATATATACCCTAAAGAGATAAAGAATACAACACGAACAGACATATGCACACCTATGTTTGTTGCTGTATTTTCCAAAATATAAAAAAACAAGGAAACAACCATGGACACCTATTATAAAGCAATAGACAAACCCCGGTACTTCCATGCAATAGAATATCATACATCAATTAAAACAAAATGACTCTGGGGTTAGGCACAAGTGGAGTGAGACAAGGATGGCAGACTCTCAGTTCCCATTTACACTGCATAGGCCATATCTCTGCAAAGATAGTCAATGTATTCCAAGCCCAGAGAACTTTCTGTAAGAAATGCGGCAACCATCAACCTCACATAGTGACCCAGTATAAGAAGGAGACCCTATGATGGGAAGCAGAGTGGCTGTGGTGGGCACACAAAGCCAATTTTCTGGAAGAAGGCTAAAACCACAAAGAAGATCATGCTGAGATTGAATGTGTTGAGCTTAACTGTAGGTCCAAGAAGATGCTGGCCATTTAAAAATGCAAGCATTCTGAACTGGGAGGTGATAAGAGAAAAAGGACCAAGTGATCCAGTTCTAAGCCTTGTTTTATCTTGTAAATTTGAAAAAGTGTTGAATCAATAGTCATATTATCTGTAAGCATATAGAGTTATATACTTACTCAGGGAAAAAAAAGGACTGTCTAAAACACCACGAGGCATGAAAAAACGTATTATGCTTTGCAAACTCAGTCAATCTTACAAACATAAATATTTAATAACACTAGCATTATAATGAAAACCATACATAAAGAAACTTGGATTATACTTGAAAAGATAAGACTTTGATAACTGTGAAGAGGCAAAGGACGGGGGTGGGGGGGGTGGGAGGGGGGAACAGGGATAGGAGAGTGATAGTGTTAGGCAGCTAAGCCTAGGGAATTGGGAAGTCCATTTACGCATGCCCAGGAGAGCCCACCTAGAACAAAGCTGGTTTTTCCCGCTGGTGGGCTCAGATTGGCGTTACACCTGGAGCAGCCCACCTGGTCCAGGTGATTGCAATTCAGCCTATGAGAGCGACCTGGGGTCATTCACCACGCCTCCCCCGGGAACCCTTGAAAAGGCAGGGACAGGAAGGGAGAGGGCCTGGTCTGGTCCTCTTCCTGGGAGGAGAGAGATCCTTGCATGATCCTGAGCAGTCTCTGCCAGGCCACATGGTCGAAGGAATCCTATGGGTGCCGCATAAAACCTGAAGCTTCTTTTAACTCTCATTCAATTCACTTGGATCACGAGTCCAGCTTCGGCGTGAAATCTTTCTCACGCAGAGCCAAGGACCAAGGCTGAAATTTAGCCTGGAGAGAGAGACCTTACAATAGGTTATTGAGGAAGATGGGGCAGAGAAAAAAAAAAGAGAGTATTATTTGGACTGTTTAAAATATTACTTTTGATATCCATTTCTTGAGGTGGGCTGTGTAAATATATACAGTGTACATATTTCTTAAAAAATCCCTCAAGATTTCTTATTCCTCCAATCTAAATATTGGTCTGAGTAACTAACAAAAACCAAAAAATTCCAAAAAGCAGGAAAGTAAAACCGAACTATATTAGGCTCGTTAACTATAGAAAAAAAAAAAGTTCAAACAAAAAAGACAAAGGAAATCAGTAAAGGCTTTTTTTTTATGGGTACCCAATTTACTAAGAATCATTGACTTTATTAATCTGTTATGCTGGAAAATGAGAGCAACATAGTATACGCTTAGTCAAACAGACATAAGCAAAGATGCAGAGGAAGGCTCGGGACAAGAGAAAAGAGGGAAGAAACTGTTGTTGCTATTTTTTAAATTACAATGTGCTTTTTTCCAGAGTTGATGATGAACACATTTCCCTGGCAGAGAAATTTATTCTGTCTCAGGGTCCAATAGAAATTGTCCTCTGTCAAAAGTCTTTTAAGCCATTTTTTCCATGATGGCCTGATGATCCCTGAGCACTTCTCACTGTGAGCCCAACTTCTGCTTTTTCACTGGTCATTTCAATAGCAATGAAAAACAAGCCTGGCCACAACCCTCAAAGGGGAGCACCTGAACTGAGCAGTTAGGGAAGGTAAAAATCTTGTGGGCCATTGACCATGGAGGACAGACCCAAGTATATAAGGCATTGAATGGGACATTGCAGGATTCAGTTTCATTAAAAAAACAAAAAAAACCCCAAAACGACACCCATGTGATTTTAGGTGAAACAATGAAATGACCAGAAACCTCCTTACCTAATTTACTGAGGTGTTCTTTCTGAATTGCTAATTTTCAATCCCTCAATGATGTGTTCAGTTGTCACTAAGGTCCATTTTTATCAGGTTAATCCTCACTTTATTACCTCTCTCTCCTTAGAACTGTTCTTAAAGGAAAGACTTAGGCAATTAATTTTTTTTTGTTTTTAATATGATATACTTTTTCCTGAATTGCTAATTAACAAGTCAAAGAAGTTGGGAAGCATGCCCTCCACCCACTACTTTTCCTTAGTTTGTCTTTCCCTGTTGTGATTCAAATGCAAAGATGTTTCAAATGCGAGCAGGGTCACCCAGAGTGAAGAGTGTTTAGCAGAACTTCCAGACTAAGAAGAAACTACTAAGAATGGATCAGTTGCCACTCCAGGACCTGAGCTTCAATTCCAGGCCACGCCCTCCAGGAGTCCCGCCCCTTGCGAATGACCCCACCCCTACCCAGCTGAAGCAATTTCCTGCAGAACCCACTTCCTCTGACTGAGAAGGTGCAGCCCGAGTGTCCCAAACGGGTAAGTGAGTCTCCATGTTTCTATGCTGATCCTAGGCTCGGAGTCCCCGACAGGCCCGGCATGCCCAGCTGTGCCCCGATCCCCACGATTATTACAGTTCCTGCACCCTGTCTGCCCGCGTTCCAGGTCCCCGCGACCCCCTGGGTTATTTCCAGTTAAATCCTTTCTGAGCTGGTTACAAGCCTCTCTGCCTTCTGCCCTGGGAATACTCCTGTCCCCTTTCCTGCTTAGGCCCCCTTTCCTCATTCACCCTCACCCCTCACGCCAGAAATGCCCAATTGAGGGCGGGTTCTTGCCTATGGCCTGTTCCCTCCTTGTCAGTTAATCGGGCAAGAGAGCAGGGGATCCCGGAGTGGCCTTTACCGAAAGGAGAGGCCAGCCCTGCAGTCACCAGGCCGCTCCACTGCTGACCGAGGTCTGTGTTAGAGCTTAACTTCTCAGCACCTTCTTTTGAAAAAGGGTACCGTAGCAGTGACGGCCCCAGATCCCCGCACAGACTAAGTCCTCACTGGGATTGCAGAGTCCCACGTAGAGTAAACCTCATTGAACGCCTTCTGACCAGGAAGCAAGGTTGTAGGTATCTGGACCCTCAGGCAGAGGGCTTTGGAGTGTGGATTACCTTCACCTCTCTCCAGGCAGCCTGGAGAGGGGCGGTCTTTCTGAGAAGCTTGCAAGCCTGTGTGTCCTTGCTGCAGACAGTACAGGGGTCTCCTAGCTATCCCTTATCAGACCTGCCCTGACTGCATGGGTCAGAAGGCCCTGGACCATTCGGAATTGCCTGTGATTGGCCACCAATCATGCTTTTGTAGGCGTTTCTTTTGCCCTGCCCCTCCCCCACAACCTCTTTATCGCATATCTCAATTGTGAACCTGGGAAGCCATTTCAACCTCCTGTTGGTGGCTTCACTCATCCAGATGTATTTGTGTCTGTGCTGTGTTTGTCAGTTAAGATTTAACAAATGTTCACTTTAAACTATATTTAAAATGGTGTCTCTGTTTTACTCTAAAGCATCATTCCTGCTTGTGCATTGTCAATCAATTCTGCCCTTCAGAAACCAGCTTGTGCTCTGTTTTAGACTGCAAAATGGACTCCAATCTCAAATATAATTTAAGGAGACCATTTATTAAGTCTTAATAGTGACAAAGAGAATACAAGACGCAAACAGACGTCACCCAGATGAAGCAGATCATTGGTACAGTTCAAGGAAACACTCAAGTCGGGAATCTAATTACGGTAAATTATATTAGAACAAAGGAAACTGTCACAAGTTCATGATTGATGGACAATCATTTTTATAAGTGGGACTACAGAAGAAGGGACAGGACCATATTTGGGACATCTTTATTGTCAGATAGAACATTTTACAAGAGTGGTCCAGGGCCATCTGATGTAGGTTTCCTGCGCTCAACTTAAGGAATATAGGACACCCTGGATTGGCTGGAGAATGGTGGAGGCCGTCGACTTTCTCACTTCCTCTGCCTCTAGGCAAATCTAATCTATATCCTTGCTTAATAATCAGAAATAATTCCATGGAGGCCTAATCTACGGGTAGACCCTTCAATTTGACTTTAGGCAGTCACTGTCATCCATACACCTTTACTAACTGGGGTGCTAAGACTTTACTCTCTAAGACAGCCCACTGGGACTTGTCTCCTAATTTCTGCTGATGCTGTAACTTTCCACTTGGAGTGTGAAGAATCCAACTTGGGGACTTCTCCCCAAATAAACCTCACATGAGAGATTTGTCCTATTTGGCTCAATTCTCTTTATCACTGCACTCTTCAATCCACTGCTATCACTCCCATACCATCCCTCTTGGCTCTTAGTGCATTGCTGGCCCAGATGTAAAGTCCACTCAATTTTTTTGTAGGACTTTTTATTATTTTCTTTTATATTCTCTTGTTTTGCAGAATCCAGCAATTATTGATTGATGTTTCAGGTCCTTTTATGTATAAATCTGGAAAAAGAATAGGTTTTCTTCCTCTGTAAAGAGTTTGGTTTTGAAAATTCAGAGTAGTTCTTCTCTCCTATAGTGTCACTATGAGTCAATTGACTCAACGCAGGGAGTTTGGGTTTTGTGCATTAATATATTTTAGTGACACATGTCCTCAAGGTCAGCACTTTTTTTGCTATTTTATTTTCACAGTGACATAGAATTTAAATTGGTCCTTTATCAGTTATCCTAGTGCAGCGGTTCTCAACCTGTGTGTTGTTAACCCTTTAGGGCGGGGGTGGTAACGTGTTACCTGAGACCATGGCAAATCACATATTTTAGATGGTTTTAGGACCTGAGACACTGCTCCTCTGTCTCCAGCCAGGTCCACCCACATGCATATACGCCCACATATGAATACCCGGAGGTGAAGACTCTTACTCATGCTATACCATGATTCAAGACAAAATTTCCTTTATTTGTAATTAGAAATAAACATTTCACAATATATAATGCATATTGTTTTCTGATTAATCACTGTTTTAATTATGATCAATTTGTAGCGAAGAAAATACATCCTGCAGATAATTACATTATGATTCATAACAGTATCAAAATTACAATTATGAAATAGCAACGGAAATAATTTTATGGTTGGGCGCACCACAAAGTGAAGAGAACTGTATTAAAGGGTCGCGGCATTAGGAGGGTTAACAACCACTATCCTAGTGGATACAGAAAATGTTTCTTGCAACCAAATTCTAAGTATGTAAATTCTTTTTATCCTTTTGATTTATTTGCTCTGGTTACTTTCTTTTTCAATTTTTTTTATTTTACTGGGTAGAACTATGTCCCAATGTTAGCTCCTAATTTTCAAAAATGTGCTATAATTGTTCCTAGTAAAAGGCAACATCCAGATATATAATTCTTATATAAAGTAAGATCTCATCTTATTTAAAATAGGTGACCATTTTCTCTGCCACACGGCATGGTAGAACTTAAATGTTCTAACCTTTTATCCAAGTGTCCTTGATAGAAGGCTTGTTTTATTCACTGGTTTATTGTTCTCATGGGCACTCCAGTGCATTCTGGTAGTGATGCCATGGGCCGTTGAACTTTTCCAGGTTTCGTGGCTGTAATCTGTATTTCAACAGATTGCCACCTCGTGCGACTCAACTGCTTTCATTTCATCAAGCTGACACTCATTTAAGCACTGGAGCAGTAGGGCTTCTTCACTGACTAATGTAGACTTGCCAAGATGACATGTTTTGCATAATAGAAATGGTGATTCTTATTTATTATTATTATTTAAATCATTTTATTGGGGTCTCATACAACTCTTGTCGTAATCCATATATACATCCATTGTGTCAAGCACATTTTTTGACCCCGTTATTCTGACATGGTGACTCTTAATGAGAATTATTTTTGTGTTTATTTGCACAGAAATGTTTTGTTTTAGTTCATTCATCAGTATGTGAGAAGCTTCAACACTACACAGAAAATTACAGGACTCTAAATCCACGACTTTCCTAAGAACATGGGTGGAATCTAATTCCACATTTCTGGGTCCTAATATGAACAATATTGCACTTTTGCTCATGCTGTGTTTTAAAAGACTTGTGTTATTCAGCAAGACAACTCTGTTTCCATTGTGTACCCTTCTCTCCAGTATAGGTTTAGAGTGTGACCTGATTATTAGACGTTCATTGTCTTCCAGCCCGTAAACACACATCTTCACTGTTTGAAAGGTGTTAAGGGCTGTTAAGGAACCTCCATAAAAATGAAGATTCTTGTGACATTGCTGTCGGACAGTAACATTTCCCCTATTACAAATGGTATATTCACAGCTATGAGGGAGGAACAGAATTATAAGACAGGTTCAGCACTTCTCTAAGGCAGCTGCTTTTCTAGGGTCTGTGTACAACCCAAGTGAGGTCACTCCCTTCAGACCTGCAGTTAGCACCATCTTTTCTGGTCATCAGTTTCTATACTTTCTCCTAAATGAAAACTGGTTCTGACTGATGTGATGATCTCTGAAGGCAAATAGTTCACATGTAGTTTTTTTAACTTCTAAGGAAGCCCGATGATTGAATTTATAGATCTCAGGGCTTTGGAACATAAGAATACAAATAGAGATGTTTTCTTGGAGAAAACGATGAAATTCAGAACAGGAAACCCACCCTGTCAACCCCTCTCTACCTGCCTCAGAGGCTGGTTCTTGTGCTCACTTGTTCATCAGCACCCTCTGTAGCCCGTTCCTGAAGGTGAGGTTTGTTCCTGGGTTCACACTGACTTCCCTCACCGTGTCTCACACAGTACTAGCTGGCCATGTCCCCCATTCCGCTATGGATTCACAGATATAGCTCATCCTTGGCACCTTCTCTATAGATGACTAATCAGGTCTTCATGAAGTCTGCATATTCTTAGCACAAGCATCAGTTTATATTAGGTAATCCACTCCAAGCCCCATGATGGCTGTTCCGAAAAGGAAGGCACCTGGAAGAAAAATTATATTGATTTATTGATCTTGCTGAAGTAATTCTGGGTGGTTACCATTTAATCTGTCTCTAGCATCCCCTTTATTTCCCAGTTGGAGCTCAGACCAAGGTGATCCTGGAGACAGATTATTCGACGTGCTGAAATTGGGACAGATGTGGATCTCAGATCAGGCTATGCTGTGTGGAAAGATAGTGGATCATTTTTGTTTGGCAGTTTTGTGCTTCTTGGATGGTAAAAGACCCTGGAACCTGTGCACGCGGGCCTATCCTAGGCCAGGTACCCTCCTCCAGTAGGTATGTAATAACAGGCTCAGGGAGGAACAATGTCTTTTGCCTCTGGAAGCCCCTGCGGTTACACTCAAAGGTATTCAGACCTGTGCCATCATCCTGGCGGTGATGTGTCCACTAATGACTTCTTTTATTTTTTTTTTCCATGGCTGAAAATCCCTTTATTTTGGGAGGTTTGGGGTGCTCTCCTGTTGATAGTATGGCTGGTTTTAAAAATCTATATTGAAAAATAGTTTTCCCCCCGAGCTTTGATGATGCTCCCTAGGATTCTTGTGCCCAATATAGCTGGCCAGAGGGACTCTCGAGTTTGTCTAAATCTTGCATCAAGCCGTCTAATTATTCTTGTTCTGAAGAAATTTTTGCTTTTTTGTCTTTATCCATAACGTTCTCTCATTGGACTAAACTGGTCTTTAGTTCATAAATCCTTCTTTTAAAAAAAATCATTTTATTGGGGCTCGTAGAATTATTATCACATCCATACATCCATCCACTGTGTCAAGGACATTTGTACATTTGCTGCCTTAATCATTCTCCACTAATGACTTCTTAGTTGCTAATTGGCCCACACCAAGTTCTCACTTTCATTTCAGAGTTCATTGAGATATCCATGTGCCCAGGGTGTCCGGTCAGCATTTCACAGGTTAGGTCCGAGAGGGGTTGCCCCGCTGTTGTTATCATGAGTAAGTCTTTGAGGACTTACTTTTCTCAGTGAGAGGAGAACCCCAGTGTGCTCTGACAGGGAGTCCCTGGCACTGGACACACAGAGTATCCTTAGGATTGACATGTTTCCAGTTTGGGGTGAAGATACAGCCCCACTTGAAGTATGTCCTGTGAGGTTAAGCTGTTGGTTCACACAGATCTAAAGATTGACTGGAGTCAGATATTTTCGGGTTATCAGTGCACACTGGTAGAGGAGGTATATAAAATCATTCACTGAGCCCTTTCCCTAGGTCTCAGTAAAAGGCCAATGTTAGTTTTGAAAAGTGGATACAATGCTTCCTATGTATGTACCTTTAATTTTCTGCCTCCTGCATCTTTTGTGACCTGAGTGTCCTGTGGGAATGAGGGGAGGGAAGGGGTCGGTGACAAAATTAAGAAGTAATTAATATGCCTTATTGATCATGGGTTTCGCTACATCTTTGAGGAAGAAACCAGATGAAATTGGGATGTATAAATTAATAAATCAGTACAACTGAACCCTCAGGCACCTTGCTTATTGGGTAACATCCTTGCATATGTCCGATAGCAGAAAAGACTCCTTGAGGCCAGGACAGAGTAGAGGGGAGATCCACAAGACACCTGTCATATGGACATGTTGTTGTTATCATATATAAACATTTATCAACCAGTTTATTTTGCCAACTACCATGAATTAGATGAAAATGATTTAATAGTTAAAAAAAGAAAAGAAAATGATTTAATAGTTTACTGAAAATGTGCCTGTGATTCCTGGTTTTGTCTGTCTACCTACCTTATTAGTTCCCTACATTTAGGTAAAGTCTGAGAGAGAAGATAGCTCCACATACATACCTAGCAATGTGACTTTCTTGATGGGTTAGATTTGGGTTCAATTTAGGGTTGTAGGGTGCTAGAGTCAGAATCTGTAGGTAAGATTGGAATTAGGTCCTGGGATTAATGTTCCTGGTTCAAGAACAAGAGTCAATGGATAGAAATAGAACATAAGTGTCAGGAGTCAGATGTTAATGGAGAGATTAAAGTAAGGTGACCAGATTTTAACATTGGTAAAGCAAGATACCAGCAGGACACCATTGATCAAACTCAGATCCTGGTGAAATAGCCACATGGCAGCCAAAAACCGGATACTCTAGCTTGTCATGCATTCTTTCCAAAAATCGCGACTTTTTAAAAACACCGCGGGAGGTGAGAAAAATTGTTAAAAATCAAGACGTTGGGTAAAGGGCTTTCTGTTTAGAATGTGTCCTGCCTGACAGCTTATGTTTGCAGTTGCTTACGGCTTATGTATTATGGTATAAAGATGTAGAGTTATGATTTAAACAGTACAGTTTGGGAGTTGGTTCCTCAATTTGAGACTTTGAGTTATATAGTTAGGATTTAGGTTATAGAATATATTCCAAGTTGTGTTCCTGATTTTTTAAATTGGAATAAATGAATTAGGCTAAATTTTTTTAATTGGTTTTTGCTATCAGGGAGTGCTCAGGGTGTTAATAGCCATTCTGGATGGTGAGGGGCTTTTCAGGTAGTTAGGGTTTCAGTGTTTGGGAAGATTATCAGTGTGTTGTCAGGATGCTCAGCATGTTAAGGTGTAAGGGTTAATAGTCTGGGAGCTGTTGTTTAGCAATTGATGGTTTGTGAATTAAGTTCCCAAAGTTATTTTTACGTATTGAAATGTAGCCTACGTTTTTATATTTATTACCTATTTATGGCATATCTTAAAGATTTCATGGATACAATCATTAATTTATGTTTAGAGGAATTTTTATTTCTCTTTGGCAGCCTTGTCCTTAAAGAAATCTTATTTTGATTACTGTAGTTTTAATATACAGTCAGTTTTTAATATCTGGTGAAAGTGGATATTTTTGTAGTTTTTCTAAGTCTGACATTTTGACCTTTTTTTAAAAAAAGCAATGTTTATTAGCATATTAACCTATTGAAGTATACCCATTTTATGTTAGATTTGTGGAGGGTTTTTTCCCTTAACATTAAAAGCCTTTGATTTTGTTTGGTATGTTTTATGTGTCTATTTAGATAATTGATAATTATCAATTCTTTTGTAGTATAAAAAAGATAATTTGTTTATATTTTTTGGTATATAACAGTGCTTATTTGATGTTAAATCAACTCTAGGACAGATTTCAATTAATCGTGGTATATAATTATTTGGATGTGTTGTCTGACTCAATTTCCAATAATTTTAACAACTTTTTCATGTAGATCCATTACCAATATCAGTCTACAGTTTTCTTGAAGTATCATCTGACCTTGGTATCAGCTTATTACTGGTCTCATAGAAAATGTTAGTAATGTACTCTCACAATCATGGTTATGTTTGTACCCAATAACTTGAACTTAAATAACACAACACAAAGTGATTATTCATACTGTGTGAATACTCTGGTCTCTAGCTACCAGAATCTTCAACTTTAACCTATCTTATAGTTAACCTTGATGTTTCTCATGGAATTTAATTTTGATTCAGTGATGATAGACCTCAGTGATTTTGTCATTACTTTGTTACACACACACACATACACACACACACACACCAAACCCATTCCTTCTTTTTAATAAGAGAGCTTATGTTCCAGCAAATGTCACAGGAAAGGTTTGGCATCAGTTACCATGGAAATAACTTTTGTAAATATAACTTACACACTGGTATTTTGTGCTTGTCTTGGGTACTGGTTAGTGGTTTCTGAGGTGGTTGTTGTTAGGTGTCACTGAGTTGACTCCATATCATAGGGACCCAGTACACAACAGAAGGAAACACAGTCTTCTATGCCAGACTCACTGTTTAGGATGAACCGTTGTTGTCGTCACTGTGTCTGTTCATTTAGTTGGGGATTCCTATTTGTCCCTGACCTTCTACTTTACCACATACAATATCCTTCTCCAGGGACTGCTCCTTTCTGACAACATTGTCCAAAGTATGTAATAGAAACGCTTACTATCTTTGACTCTAACTAGCACTCTGAGCTTACTTCTTCAAAGACAGATTGGTTTGTGCTTTTGGACACCAATGTTATTTCAGTGTTCTTAGCCAGCAGTATAACTCAAATAAATGAATTCTCCAGTTTTCCTTATGCAGTGTTCAGCTGCCAATACATAAGAGGCAATTGACAATACCATGATTTGGGTGATGTGCACCTAGTCCTCAAAGTAAGATCCTTCCTCTGAAATACTCTAAATAAGCATAATAAGGCATGTATACAATGTAGCTATTGATCTCAACGGTTACTATCACCATTCTGTTTTTTTGTATTTTTTGCATAAGTTATCAGTATGTCTGGAAGGCATTAAAACTTAATCAAGCTTAAATTAAGAATGTTGCTCAGGAGGGGCCTGGAAGCCAACTTTACTCTGCTACCAACCAATGTAAGGCGCTAGAGTTGAAACCTGTGGTTAACACCCGGTGCAATGGTGAGCATTATATTCAAAGTAAGCTTCATGACTGGTATACATGACAGAGTCTAAAACAAATTGCGCTTTTCTCTAGTTGTCTGACTTGCTGATTTGTTTTAGAGGAGCACTAGTCTACACCCCTTATCCTATAACTGCGTTCAGAGACACCCTGGGGGTTACAAAAGGGAAGTGACAATGATATCCAACTAACCACTCAGGCTAATGCCTCACTACTTTATCACACCATTGCCTCTTCCCACCACATTCATTTTGTTGTCCTGCCGAACTGGGTCCTGGTGGAACATGTTTCACCAGCTCAAGTCTAGGCACTAGCTTTTCCTCTTCTCCCTAGCAGAGCAAGACTATGGATGGGACATCCTAGAACCCAAGCCAATAAGCCCACTCCTACAGTTTTTGCTGTTTGCCATCTGTCAGCGTTACCTAGAAAGCTTGGAATCCAGAATGTAGGCCAAGATTACAAAATCGTTGATCAGTCATTTCTTCCCTGGAGCCACATTGTACTTTTAAGCTTCTGGCCTCACCTTGGCTCTTGGGATCACCCATCTCCCTACCCCTTGCCATTCCTTGACTGTAGGCTGCAGTCTTTCCCAAAGGCTTTTAAATTGGACATCAGTAAGCAGAAGAGCTTAAAAGAGTAGCACGTAAGGATTCGCCTGGCTTGTTTTCTTGTTTAGGATATCTCTGTCTTGGCCAACGTGCATCTCGATGTCCTATTGGTGTCTTTCTGTCACTTGTTGTCCACCTCCACAAGAAGTTTCTGTAATTACCATAGTGTTGCACTTAAATGTGCTACCCAACCATAGGCATTTCTTCACACATAATAGATATTGTAAAGAATACAAAGGATGCAAGCAGATTGGAGAAGGTTAAACATGATGAAAAGCTAAGCATCAGTTGGAGTGGCATGTAAGAGCATTATTCAACTTGATCACATTCGCCAAATATGTCAAGGGTTATAGTCTTTGGGATAGTACTGGCTGGTAGAGAACATTCTTCACAAAATATTCCTTTTAAAGTTAGATTTCTGGTGAAGGAAGATGTTTACCTTCAATGAAGCTTGAGAATTATGAGGCCTTAAATACTTGTACCTTGGAGGGAAGGGAGTGTAGAAAGGGAGAACCGATCTGGGGGATCTACATGTAACCTCCTATCTGGGGGATGAGCAACAGGAAGGTGGGTGAGGGGAGACTCCGGGCAGTGTAAGATAAGATAAAATAATAATTTATAAATTATTAAGGGTTCATGAGGGAGGGGGGAGTGGTGAGGGAGGGAGAGGGGTTAAAATGAAAATGAGCTGATTCCTGGAACCCAAGTGGAAGGCAAATTTTTAGAATGATGAGGGCAACGAATGTATAAGGGTGCTTTCCTCAATTGATGTATGTATGGATTGTGATAAGAGTCTTATGAGCCCCGATAAAATGATTTATTAAAAAAAATACTTGCACTTTATTCTGAAAATGAATATTGTATACTTATAGGATGTGGATCCAAAGTTGATAATTATATTTGAGAAATTGGTAAAATTGCTCTGTAAATGTAGAGTGGGCTCTGTTTTTAATGCAAGCACCCTCAGATAAGGGCATGGTTTTGATTCCAAGGGTTCGGGGTGGTCACTATTTAGCTCAAGAAGTATAGGCCAAGAACCTGACATGTTTCTCAAAATTGTCTGCTCATCAACAAAGATTTGGCACTGAGAAATGCAGTCCAGTCTATGGAGTTAGAAGTCAGTTACTACTGTCTTGCACATTGAAGCCTCACAAGAAAGATTTCAACTTCTGACTGGGTTGTGAACCAGATCCATTCACCTGACTCCAAGCAGGGTGAGCAACCCTGGGGCTCCTGGGGGTGGGGCCAGGGTGGAGGAGCTTGAGGGGAAGTAGGGATCCATGCTTCCTGGGGTCTGACCCCAGGAGAGCGCCAGTGTACAGGGGCCCATGCTGTCCTGTCCATCATGGTCCAATGTCTCATCTCATCTCCCTGAATGATAGAATTCACTGGGTAAGTAATCAATTTGCAAAAGGCCTAGTGGTTACAGATTGGGCTTCTACCTGCAGGGTCAGCAGTTCAGAATTACAAGTAACACCTGGGGGAAAGACAGGGTTTCTACTCTTGTAAAGGGCTACAGTTTCAGAAACTCACCAGGGGCAGGTCCACCTCCTAAAGGGTTGCTGTAGCGGGAACCTGCTTGATGGCAGTGAGTTGGGTTTTAGGTTTCGGTTGCTGATGACAGTGACAACAGAGAGAGTGTCTGTTTGCTGTGTCCCCGCTTTGATTAGGTCTCCATTGAATCCTTTCTGATAATTATCCAAAGATGTAGATCATCTTCCCCCAGGGGAGAATGCCTTTGAAGTAGATTGCCTGCACTCCTTTCCAGCCAGCTCCTCTCTACGGGCCTGCCTAGGTCAACTGTCAAACTGCATTACGTTACTACAAATAATGCTACATTAAAACATCATTTATCTTTGGATTCAAAAGTGCACTCACTATGGGGATATATACTTCTTACTTCATTCCAAAATCTGCACATAAATTTCAATCTATTTTTTTAAAACGTTTTATTAGGGGCTCATACAACTCTTATCACAGTCCATGCACACATCAGTGGTGTAAAGCACATCTGTACAATCTTTGCCCTCATCGTTTTCACAACATTTTCTCTCCACTTAAGCCCTTTGCATCAGGTCCCCTATTTTCCCCCTCCCTCCCGCTCCCCCTCTCACATGAGCCCTTGATAATTTATAAATTATTGTTTTGTCATATCTTGCCCTGCCTGACATCTCCCTTCACCCCTTTTTCTGTTGTCCGTCCCCCAGGAAGGAGGTCACATGTTGATCCTTGTAATTGGTTCCCTATTTCCAACCCCTCTCCCTCTACCCTCCCAGTATCACCACTCATTCCCCTGACCCTGAAGGTTTCATCCGCCCTGGATTCCCTGTGCTTCCAACTCCTGTCTGCACCAGTGTACATCCTCTGCTCTATCCCTACTTGCAAAGTAGAATTCAGATCATGATACTTGGGGTTGGGGTTGAGGGGGAAAAGAAGCATTTAGGAACTTGAGGAAAGCTGTATATAAAAAAAATTCAATGTAATAGATGATATATAAGTGTTTATATGGAACCCTTGTTTTGACGTGTGTTAAGGGTTGGACTGCTAATCTCCAGGTTAGAGGTACATACCTATTAACTGCTTGTCATGTCTTTACAGTCTTTGAAACTCGGTCGAGCAGTTCTCCTGTGTCCCCTCAGCAGCTTATACATCTAACTCTACTTGATGGGAAGTTTTACAGTGTTTCTAAAGTGATTTTACAATGTATAGTTCCTCTAGAAAATAGTGTTCACTTCATACTAGCTTTTTTATATAGCCCTTTTAAAATGTTTCCAGCTGCTTTAATTAACATAACCATCTTCAAGGTTCATTGATTTATCATTCTCCTTGAGAATCACACAGTAAGGAATTGATAGTTACGTGTGCTGTGAGGTAGGGATCCTGCTTTTTGTTTCTTTTTCACAGCTTATTTGACTTTGTCCAATGTATGTTTGATTGTCCAATCTCTATTTATTATAAAGCCATCTTTACTCACATGTCTGAAGATTATGAGTTTTAGATTTTATTGCTCATGATAAAATCATTTTTCCATCACTCAGTAAGGGCACAGTTAACAGTATTGAGGACTTTGTGCAATCAGAGGAAGGGAATTGTTATAGCTTTTGGACCTACAGATTATGTGTTATTCACATTGTATTCTCCCATCAGCTTGCAGATTGTGTATCACCAGCAGCGGCGTACAGGAAGGAGGAAGAAGTTCCTGATTTTGGTATTATTATTTCTGGGATGTCCTCATAAGAGATTGAAATTTGTGAACATCTTTATTGCTGATCCAGATAAGACAAACATAGAGTATCCCAGTTGCTGACAGTGTTCTAAGGACCGAAGAAAATGACCAAGGCCCAGGTGATTCTGATGTGTTTTATCCTTTTCTATATTTCATACTGGGATTGTGGAAACCTGCATAATACAGATCCAGTTCATTGGAAAAGTGGAAATTTGAAATTGTAGACGTTAGAGATAAACTTGAACTCTGATTTCAGCATTGGGCTTGAGATTAGGAGACATTGAACATAATGCGTCTCTGAAGATTCTTGGGATCACATTATCATCTAAATCATTATTCTATGGCCAAACTATGGCAGTCATTCAAATTATAGGCTATGCCTAGTTTTTAAGGGGAAATCAGATCATTTCTTTAGAAGTGTCTGTATTCCATGGGATTTTTGTTTGACTAAGTTTCTTTAATGCTTCTTTCTGAAGGTGATGTGTTACATAATCTCCCAAAGAGCCGCATTTTCATTAATGAATCTAAAATTGAAAACCCAAATTTTTAACCTCAGCCAACAGTGGTTCAAAAATGATTGACATCTTCTCCCCTCCTCTAACTATAGATGCAGGAGAGAGAATCAACCATCAACGTCAGGTCGGATTCATATGAGGCAGAGCTTAAGCATACCTGTACTCTCCATACTTTTCCAGTGATGGCACCAGTTATTGTTCCCACAGTCCTCTCCTACTGTGCTCATTAACTTTTTGCAGTGGCCATGTGCAAATGTACAGTCCAGAGCCACAGGTACAAGTTTTATTAAGTAACAGCATATAATTTGGTATCAGAATGAATAGGCTGCACATTGGGATTCATATTAAAGAGCCATATAGAAAATTTTGCTCTTCTTCAGGGCAGGCTTGTTCTTTCGGTCCCTCTCAGACATTTTACCCACGGAGGCAGGCTCATTTCATAGTTCCATCTGTCTAGCCTTCTCTCATCTCCTTGGGGGATATCCTCCTCTTGATCTTGCTTGCCTGCCCCACTATCTTGGCTGAAAAGTCCTTTCTGGACCTGTAACCGTTGACTCTGTCACTGTGTCCCTTCTGCCCTGGTCATTATCTCCATCAGTCTAGCTCTTGAACCATGAATATTAACGTTCATTTTGCAGAACCAGCAGTAGATGAGTGAGTGCCTATGAGATAGAGGTTCACGGTGTTCCATGATTTACTTTGTAGCATCTCACAAAGCTAAATATTCGTCAAGTAAACAAATACCTCATCAAGATGTGGATTCTGGTGAGTCCCTAATCTGTATAGAGGTCAGGGATCAATCTGTACGGTTCTCCTCATTCATGTGTTTGCAAAGGCTGATGAACCAGATCATCAGGGCAGACAACAGTCCACTGCCTCACAAAGTGAAGTTGTTGAATCTGGTCAGATAATAAGTTGCAGGGGATGAGGAACCCAAATGGGAAAGTCATACCGCAAGCTGTTGACTCATGGAGTAGGGGAAGTTCTCAAGTCAGGTCACACAGGGGGTTCACAGGTGTTCAAGGAAATGGCTCATGCATTTCTTGAAATTGGCAAATCCCTAATCCATGGGATCAATGTGAACTATGTGGCTTCAGGGTCTAACAAAGCCAAATCAACAAACCAATGTCTCACTGTCTTTTCTTATACCATGCGTGCAGGCAGTTCTCTCTCTCTCCCTCTTGATATGATGGCTTCTTGGGTCAACCTAGCACCTTCCCTGCCTAGGCAAGGTTAGGAGGGCTCCAGAGGTCCACCCAACAAAACTACGAAGACCCCTTGGAGAGCATGTGGTGGAAGATGGCAGGTGCAAGAGGACCTTGCAATTAAAGTTAAGGCAATCTGGTCTGAAAGTGGCTGCGAAGAATTTGTCCTAAGGTTGTCACGAGGAGCTTGTCCTAAGGTGACATTTAAGAGCTTAGAAAGTTGTACTGCATCCAGGAAGGGAGATATTGCCTATGAACATTTTGATCTTGGTTCTCAGTTATATCTTTTTGTTCCTGAACCCGAGTTTTACCTTGTTCATTAATAGACCACTTTAATCTGTTGAGTTTTGTGTGACCGTAGCAACAGATTATCAATGAGACATAGAGTGCTGTGGGAGGAATGACTTGATTAAGAGTTAACAAAAATGTGGAGAGTTGAGGTATGTTTGACCTCCCCCATCTGAACTCTTCCTGATAATTGTTGACACTGATACTGCTAGAAGTCCTAATTCCATTTGATAATAAACAGGTGTTTATCTACTTTGTGGAAGTATAAATTTTGGCTATTTCTAGCTCATTCAGATAGTTTCACTGGACCTCAAAATTCTAATGTTATGAGTGGGTGCATTATTATAGAGCACGGGAGTCCGCTACACTCGAACAGTGATCCTCAGGAGCGACATTGCAATTGTGGCAAATATTAAAGACAGACCAGTGTGGCACGGGGCTCCTCAACCTATGTCAGGACTGAGAAAGTGAATGTATTTTCCAATGGGTATATGTACTGGAGTTTACAGATCTTTCCATAGGCGTGCACGTCATGCAGTTAGCGCATACATAGTCAGTGGGTACTATCATCAGCGGGTAACATAATAAGCAGGATGGTGAGTCACCCTGTTGACCTAGTGCTAGTTGATTTCAATCCCACCCTGAGCCCTCCCCAGGTATTTGTGACATTTAGGGTGGCTTAGCTATAGAACCTGATTTCTCTGATCTACAGATAACCTTCAGGCATAATGAAGTAGCCAGGCACGGAAACTGTTCTTCTACTATGGTAATTCCTTTAACACTGCTCCTTAATGGAGAGCTATATGAATGTGTATTTGAAAACATTTCTTAGAACAGTGGGGACCTTTCTGGAAATAGGGCTCGTGTTCTGTCCCCATAATTGCGAATGTAGAAATAAGGTCAAATACTTTCTACCAAGTCCTCAGTTTTCCACACATTATGGAATGCACTGTCACAATAGTTTTTATTACTGTTTTGCTTTCTTTACTGTAAGATATATTTTAAAAATCTTCAAGTATAAAATACGCCATTAAATCGACTCCTCTTTCTACAGGAATCACTGACATTCAACGATGTGGCTGTAAAGTTCACCTGGGAGGAATGGCAGCTCCTGAACCCTGCTCAGAAGACCCTAGATCAGGATGTGATGTTGGAGAACTATCACAACCTGGTTTCCATTGGTGAGGAGAATTCTCAAGTCATTGGCCTCGTCATTGGCGTTTCCTGTCTTATGTGTTAAAATTTTTGCAGTGTCTGTGGTGTTCTCAAAGAGGTAGATTCTCATTGCATCCTCTTGTCTTAAGTTAGTGGGTTGGGTCTTCTGCCCTTGAGAGAACACTTTGTTCCTTTGAACATTATTTTCCTAGAAATACAACATTCTGCAGGCTTTACAAACTTTAGGTTAATTTTGGTGTGTCTAAGATTGTGTAATTTCTCATGAACAGGTTATCTAGTTGTCACCCCAGAATCTTTCTCTCAATTGTAACAAGGAGAACTGTGGTCGGTATTAGAAACAAGCTATAGTGGAATTTTATCAGGTGTATAGTCAAAATACCTTAAGGGTAATAGGCTGGGGGTATTGATTCAACGGGCAGAAGGCCTCACATCCATGATAGATGTTGGAAAATGCATAAAAGTCTGTGCTTCTTTGAATGTGAGCACTCACTTTTCCTAGCAGTTGAGAAAAGTACCCCTGTAGCTCTAAATGAGATTAAATTTCCATTTATTTGATTTATACTATTGTATGTTTGCTTCCATAATTTTCTTTCTTTAAGATTCTCAAAACTTTCCCTCTCTTATATGCTTCTCTCTTATTATGAATATCCATCTTGCAAACTTCTCTCCAAACAGATGGAGCACCATCTTGGATGTTCAACTCGAACCATAAATGGGCCTCCTTTGTGCTTTCTTAGCTCCCCACCTTTGAGTTTCTCTAAAGATTTTGGTGCCCATTCTCTCATTTGTTCTCCTGTTCCTTTAAAGTTTTCTTCATTCTGGTGAAATAAGTTCTTTCTATTTTCTTTTAGAGACGGTCAAATTGCCTTGTCTGTTGGAATTCTTTAACAGACATGTTTCTCCATAGTTTGCTCCTTTTGGTGAAACACATTTATGACTTCGGTTATTTTCAGGTATCTAAAGTCACCTTCCTAGCAAGAAATTGTTATCAGCTTAGCATATAATTTTGCACCGCACCTTCAATTTTTTTCTACCTGTAAGATTTTGTTTTGTTTTTCTTAGAAAAGTACAAATACTTTAATTCTAAGTGACCTGCTCTGCTTAGGACCCACCCAAGAGACTTTCAAAGTGAAATCCAATTGTTCACACTTCATCTAGTATCACACAGGCCGCTTTCCAATGTGTGCACACGCGCATACACATGGGAGGAAGGAGGGGACGGGTTGGGAGTGCAGGCACAATGGACTTTGATCACAGGATGCAAAACGCTTCAGAAACCAGACCTGTCAGACAGCTAAGTACAAAACTGCCTAAAACAGCAGGGCTGCTTTTCCCAGAGGGGCTGCATACAACCAGATGAAGATGACTTGGATTTGTTTCCCTTCAGTCAGTTTGGAGCTGTGGCCGAAGATGCTGCCTCTGGAAAGCTGAGCGCGCTGCTGAGGCAGACCCGGAGTCTGCCTGGGACTGGGAAGCACAGGCTCACTGGGGGCCACCGCAGGCTCCTCACTGCCACTGTCAGAAAGCTCCTGTCTGGCTCTTCCAACAGCTTCCTGGAGAGGATTTCAGGATGGCTTCCATGCTCCTCTGTCAGTGCAGTTCCGCAGCAATCCCAACAGCTGTCTTCCTTGTACCTGAATCAGGAACTTCTGGCACGTTCTAATTGTTCCTGTGGCAGGAGGGAGATGAGCACAGGACTGAGGGTTACGGGTCCAGGGGCTGGGCCAGATTGGCTCACCTGTGCTTGAATTGCACCATGGCCACGTGCGTCATGTAAGATTTTTCTTTTAAGTTGCCTGTTCCTCCAATAACTTTGTAAGTGGAAAGGGCATTTTAAACATCCTGTATTCTTTGATTTTTCCTTAAGCGTATGTCTGCTTTATATTCTTTACTATGCAGTGTGCCTTCTTTAGGCCCACCCCTTCTTAACAGGTCCTCAACCCAAAAGATGACCTTTGCTGCTTCTAAAGAACATTTTTGCAGGACATTCCAACAGAATTTTTTACTGTAATTCAAACAATGCATAGAATAATCAATATCGTTCTCTTTTCTTTTTTGTCTTTGAAGTATCCTTTTGATTTCTAAATGTATGATTTCTTTTGTGTCATCCCAGAACTCATCTGGTCTCAGTCATTAGTCTTCAGTCATCAGTCTTTTATTACTCCAGTTTATTCTTTACATAGTCTCTCAGCTCTGTGATCTAGGTATTTTGGTTAGCTTCTACTTGGATTTGAGCAATTGATGGTCTGTTCCACAGTTAACCCCTGGACATGTTTTGACTAATGAGCTTCTCCACCATTTCTTTCTAGGGATGTGGTTGATTTGATTTTCATGTGTTCCATTCAGAAATATCCATATGTATAGTTTCCATTTCTGTTGTTTAATAAGAAATTTGGTATGAATTCATCATTCATCTCACATTTTTATTGCTAAACTTGCATATCCTTTCTGTCATGGAGGTCACATTTTCCACCTACTGACAACTTCCCCAAATGTTACGTTCATCAGTGTACATGATTGTATGATTGATCAATATCAGACTATAAAAGTCATGTGAAATTTTCAATATATATGTTTAATCTTTTTTGGGGGAGCTCTTACAGATATAACATTTCATAGTTCAATCACTGTACAATTGCTACCACAGTTTCAAAACATTTTCCTCTTGACTTCCTTTCTATCTGCTCTCCTTTATCCCCTCCCTTCCCCACCCTCAATTTCTTTATTGTGGAAAAGAGAACCTGGATGAAAGCAGCCTTATCTCTTTACTCCTGACTTCAGGGCTTGGAAGACCAGTACTAGTGTTAGAAGAAAACCTCCACAAGTCCCAAGGATAAAGCTAGAGCTGAAATGCACAATTTCCAGATAGAATTTTCTCCACAACTGCCCTCCAGTAAGATGTTAGTATTCAGCTTCTACAGGCGCCTCACTTCTTGCTACTCAGCTAAAAGATGCCTAGCTTAAAAAGCAATCAGGTTCCCTTTGATGCTATCACTCAAGGAGTCAAGTATCCCTTTGTCTCTTAAATGCCCTCTGGATGGGTCCTATGGGAGGGTTGTATAATTGAAGGGCAGAAATAAAAAGGCTTTATATTCTTTCACCAATTTATACAGTCTCAGGGCTTGCAATCTCCCTCCCCCACCCCTCCGCTCCTTCCCCAGCACACACACACACACACACACAGACACCTACCTACCTAACAAGGTAGGTAGGACTTTTACCCTGGGGGGTCCCTGAAATAATTGGGTGAGCAACTGAAAACCATTTGTGAGGGCAGGTGAATTGAAGTACTCTCTCCTCAGTGGGGAGAACAAGAACAACATGTCTGCTCTTGTAGTTAAAATTGCTGGCAGATAGTAATAAGCCATGTGCTTGTATGAGGTATCATTAAGATAATACTATAATGAGAGGATATTGTGAGGATAATTTTTAATTAGGAGAATGTGACTTGGATTCTTCTCCAATTTACAAATGTGAATTCCTCCCTCCACCCAAATGCCTGGCCTTGCAATCTTCTTTAATTCTGAGAATAAGCAATTAGGCTGTGTCCTCTCTTCTAGGTCCTCAGTTTCCCACAGCCTAATACTTACCATGAAGTGTTCTAAAAGAATGCAGGATATTCCCATGTTCACACTATTCCGTTCTGTTGTGTCCGTGCCTTCTGAAGGCTTGCATGGCTCGCTACTATATAAACTCACTGTTAAATGACCTCGCTGTCTCATTCCGGGATTGGAGATGAGGCCACTCTTCCCCGTTTTGCTGTCTGCTTTATCTTCCTTAATTGCACACACTATTCCTAAGGGCCCATTTGAGTGTGGGGCTGGATCCCCCACGGTTTACGTTTGCTTAAACAGTTGGTGTACCAATCTAAATAGCACTTATAACTGGTCTTACTTGCAGGCATATGAATATTAACCTTCCACTGACAGAATTATTCTTTAGCGAAGATATTACCATGTACTGTTTGATGATGGATACGATACCAGGCTTCTTTCATTTGTCATTCTTAGCCTTATAAACCACGTGATTATGTAATTATAAGTAGACAATACCAGTCTATTTAAGTTTAATAATCATACACAATCGATTTTTAAACATTCCATTTTGTTTTGAAAACTTGCAGATTTTTGTTGATAATACTTCATATATTCCATCTCCACATTCTTAGAATATGTGTGCAGCTATTTTTTCTCATTTTCAGTCAAGTTTTCCTCCATTCACGTCATTACTGTTGACTTTACTTTGAGGATTTAGTACTTCGTCAGTGTTATTTCCTTGTCATTAAACCTAAGGGGTTCATGTTCCAGAAGTAGATCCCCAGGTCTTCCTCCCAGTCCTTGTTTCTGCAGATTCCACTAAGACCTGTCTACCATGGCTGATCCTGCTTCTATTATTTGAAATACTGGGTGGCATTGCTTTTGGCATCACAGTAACGTGCAAGCCACCGCAGGACAACACTGAAAGATGAGTGGTGTAAACTAGAATATAGGCTCTATAAACATAAAGCATATGTTTCTGTACCACAATACCTTTCATATATACTTCTAAAAATGCTTTTCCCCCAAGTAGAACATTCTGCAATGTTCACATTTCCAACTTTATGTAGTACTCAGTTGTCTTTCAGTAAAGCTTGATGAATAGAATACATGTAACCCCTACCGGCTGGAATTAGCAAGCCTTATCCGACCTGTGGTCTATTGTTCTCAATGTCTTCCTTCTATTACATTTGTTGTTCATTTTCATATACCTCTTTAAGCAAATGCCAAATCTGTGTTCACTCATCCTTTCATATCCAACCAGAGTTCTATAATAACTATTTTTACCATTTGGATTATTTACACGCTTGTATTTCTTCCAATGAGCAATAAACATCAAGCATAGTGTTTTATTTATATTCATATAAGAGGGTTGTCACTAAAGATCTACTTCGTATCGATGCATATTTTAAGGAGTCCATTGTAAGTCAAGATTTTGAAAAGAATCAATGTTCTGTTCTTTTATAGAAATCCAGAAAGATGCCGACCATTTGCTTGAACACATGCAATGTGAAAGATACATGGACAGAATGGAACAATAGTATACATTTAATACATTGGAAAGTACTTTTTATCAGCGCAGAAATTATTTTCTTCCAAAGGAAACGTATGAGTTGTTTGGATTACATGGAAAAATAGTAAAATCAGATTTAATCATTCTGAAATTAAATCAGAACAGAAGCAACAAAACACAGAAGTCAGTTGTGCTCAAGGAAGATGAGGACAATTTCCTCCACACTGAGTAAGAGCAATTTTGTACTGAAATGAAATTCTCTGAGTGTGAACAATCCAGGATCTCGAAGTCACAGCATCAGGAATCTGATCAAATTGAGAAACCGCACACTGGTGATAAATGTGGGACGACCTTCATTGAGGAGTCTTTGCTCTATGAATGCCAGCTCATTCATATACTAGATAAGACCTGTCAGTGTGGGCAAAAATACAATAATGTGTTCCAACTCAATGAACATTATCAAAAATCTCACGAAGGACAAAAGCTTTATAAATGCTTGGATTGTGGCAAAACTTATCACAGTAAGTCATACCTCAAGGGATGTTGTGAAACTCATGTGGCAGGGATGCCCTACATATGCAGTGAATGTGGGAAGGACTTCACCATGAAGAGTGATCTCACTGTTCATCAGCAAACTCATACTGAAGAAAAACCCCATGTATGTGGTGAATGTGGCAAAGGCTTCATTCAGAAAATACAACTCAAAACTCATCTACTAACTCATACTGGAGATAAACCCAATATATGTAATGAATGTGGCAAAACCTTTATCAGGAAGAATGCTCTCACTGTTCATCAGCAAACTCATACTGGAGAGAAACCCCATGTATGTCGTGAATATGGAAAAGCCTCTACCAGGAAGTCTTTTCTCACCGTTCATCAGAGAGCTCATACTAGAGAGAAACCCCATATATGTGGTGAATGTGGCAAAGGCTTCACTCATAAAGTAAATCTGAAAACTCATCCACGAAATCATACTGGAGAGAAACCCCGTGCATGTGATGAATGTGGCAAAGCCTTTTTTTGGAAAACTGCTCTCACTGTTCATCAGCAAAGTCATAGTGGGGAGAAACCCCATGTATGTGGTGAATGTGGAAAAGTCTTTATTCAGAAAATCACTCTCACTTATCTTCAGCAAACTCATACTGGAGAGAAACCCCATATATGTGATAAATGTGGCAAAGGGTTTACCAGGAAGACTTCATTCACTATTCATCAGCAAACTCATACTGGAGAGAAACCCCATGTATGTGGTGAATGTGGAAAAGCCTTTATTCAGAAAATCGCTCTCACTTATCATCAGTGAACTCATACTGGAGAGAAACCCCATGTATGTGGTGAATGTGGAAAAGCCTTTATTCAGAAAATCGCTCTCACTTATCATCAGTGAACTCATATTGGAGAGAAACCCATGTATGTGATGAATGTGGAAAAGGTTTTCTCAGGAAGTACATGCTCCCTGTTCATCAGGAAACTCACCAGAGAGAAACCCCATGTATGTGGTGAAAGTGGAAAAGCCTTTATTGGAAAGACTGCTTTCACTGTTCATCAGCGAACTCACACTGGAGAGAAACCCATGTATGTGATGAATGTGGAAAAGGTTTTCTCAGGAAGTACATGCTCCCTGTTCATCAGGAAACTCACCAGAGAGAAACCCCATGTATGTGGTGAACGTGGCAACGTTTTTATCAGGAAGAAGGACCTCAGTGTTCTTCAGGGAATTCTTCCTGGAGAGAAACCTCATGTACGTTAGTGAATCTGGCAAAAGCTTCATTCGGAAAGGAGGCCTCAAAATTCATCTATGAGTTTACACAGGAGCTAATCCCTATGTATGTGGTGAATGTGGAAAAACGCCTTTATCTGGTACAGTGAGCTAACTGAGCATCAGCAAACTCATACTCCAGAGAAACCCCATGTATGTGGTGAACGTGGAAAAGCCTTTCTCAGGAAGAATGCGCTCATTGTTCATCACGAACTCATCCTGGAGAGAGAGAAATCCCATATATGTAGTGAATGGGACAAAGGCTTCATTCAGAAAGCACATCTCAAATCTCATCTATGAATTCATACCGGAGGAAAACTTTTCATGTGATGAATGCAGTAAAGCTTTCAGCCAGAAGTGGTGTCTTAAGCACATCAGAGATTTCACAAAGGAGAGAATCCCTTTGCATGAACTAAATGTGGAAAATTTTATTTCCTAATTTTCATTAGTTCAATGATGGATTCACTTGCCACTATTCTCGATCCATTTTCTGTCCCTACTATATTTCCGGTTGTTGTCTACAAAGTGATAGTACACAATTCTAGGCTGAGACTATGAAGCAACGTTCTAGACAGCCTGCCTTCACAAAGGCTGGTTAAGTACATGTTGAATGTGTCCTACCAGCACAGTTGTACTCAGAGGGATCAGTGAAGGGAGTTTTGTTGGTCACTTAGATCATTAAATATACTTTCATCTCAAGTCTGACAATTGGGAACTTGAGACCAACATATTAATAGGCTGATCCAGACAGGCAGAAATAAGGAAGCAGAACCAAAGTTACAAGAGGATAAGACTACAAGAAGCATTCTGGAGACTACATTGATCCCCTGTGGTGTATCCCAGTGTCACATCACCTTGGCTTCAAGATCTCATGGGATATTTGTGAAACTGGGTATCAACAACATGAAAAGTTGACTCTTCCATCACTTTGGACTTCACATGGCTTCCTTGAAACCAGAAATACACAGTTCTTTTTTTTTTTTAACGTTTTATTAGGGGCTCATACAACTCTTATCACAGTCCATACATATACATACATCAATTGTATAAAGCACATCTGTACATTCTTTGCCCTAATCATTTTCTTTTCTTTTTTTTTTCCTTTTCTTTTTTTACATTTTATTAGGGACTCATACAACTCTTATCACAATCCATACATATACATACATCAATTGTATAAAGCACATCCATACATTCCCTGCCCCAATCATTCTCAAAGCATTTACTCTCCACTTAAGCCCTTTGCATTAGGTCCTCTTTTTTTTCCCCTCCCTCCCCGCTCCCCCCTCTCATGTGCCCTTGGTAATTTATACATCGTTGTTTTGTCATATCTTGCTCTATCCGGAGTCTCCCTTCCCCCCCTTCTCTGCCGTCCCTCTCCCAGGGAGGAGGTCACATATGCATCCCTGTAATCAGTTCCCCCTTTCCAACCCACTCATCCTACACTCTCCCAGCATCACCCCTCACACCCTTGGTCCTGAAGGTAACATCCACCCTGGATTCCCTGTGCCTCTAGCCATCATATGTACCAGTGTACAACCTCTGCCCTATGCAGCCCTGCAAGGTAGAATTCAAATCATGGTAGTTGTGGGGAGGAAGCATCCAGTATCTGGGGGAAAGCTGTGTTCTTCATCGGTACTACCTCGCACCCTGACTGACCCATCTCCTCTCCTAAACTCCTCTATGAGGGGATCTCCAGTGGCCGACACTTGGGCCTTGGGTCTCCACTCTGCACTTCCCCCTTCATTCAATATGGTATATATATATATATATATATATATATAGATGTACACACACATACATATATATATTTTTTGTTGCATGATGCCTTATACCTGGTCCCTTGGGCACCTCGTGATCGCACTGGCTGGTGTGCTTCTTCCATGTGGGCTTTTTTGCTACTGAGCTAGATGGCTGCTTGTTCACCTTCAAGCCTTTAGGACACCAGACACTATCTCTTTTGATAGCCGGGAACCATCAGCTTTCTTCGCCACATTTGCTTATGCACGGAAATGAACAATCTCTTCCACCAAAACCACACCCACTGTGAGTGCATCTTTTCTGACTCATAGTAATCCTATCAGACTGGTTAGGACTGCTCGCTAGGCTTTCTCTGCCTATAATTATTTACAGAAATAGACAAGTTCATCTTACTCAGAGGGACCCCTTGTCTGGTTTGAATCCCTGGCCTTGTGGTGAGCAACCACATCTGATCCCACAGCACCACCATAGCCCTGTCTCTGCACCAACAGGCCCATAGTACAAGGTTTCTTAACTGTCACTTTTAGAAGCCAAGTCATGATATTTTCAATATTATTATATAGATATGAACTCGACTATGAATAAGGAAGGCCATAGAAAAAATGAGATGGCCTTTGACTTATGGTGTTGTAAAAGAATGATGAAAGTACTGTGGGGCAGACTGGTAATAAGATAAATAGGTCTGTTTTGAAGGGAGTACAGCCAGTGAGTGCTTTAGAATCAAGGATGGTGAGACCTTGTTTCATGGAAAGTTATCATTCCTGTCACTTCAAAAAGATATCAACCATGATAAAGTAGGACATCAATGAAGACCAAGGCCCTTGATGAGATAGATTGACACAATGGCTGTTTCAATGAGCTCAAAATATCCATTGCAATTATGATGCTGAGAGAGGCATTGAGAATAGGAACTGACTCTGTGGCACTTAACATAATAAAAAAGAAATCAAAATACACAACATTCTTCCCAGGTTAAATAACAGTGCTTGGGAAATCGTATGTGTTTTATGCAGGAAAACACACCTAACAAAGGGAAATATGTAACAGAATTCACTGTCTTTATCATTGCTCTTACGTTGAAGTTCACTGTGTCTTGGGTAATTATTGGTAGCACATGTCTACATATTTATAGAGCTTTAAGCATCCAAAGTTACATGGGCGCAGGATGGTTGTTAGAGACTCGTAAAGAAGTTTAACGTGAAAGAGAAGAACTGTCTGAATAGGATTTTCTTTTCTGAAATACTGATGGCAGAAAGTTAGCAGGTCTTTAACCAGGGGAGTCACTGGATGGTTCTGAACTGCCAACCTTTTGGCTCAAAGTTGAGCATTTAATCATTGTGCCACATACTTTTTTGGTCCAGGTTCTCCTGAGCATAACTTACATGCATCAACTTAATATTCTGAAGATGAACATTCCTGTTCATATTGTCCAGTGTTAAGACACCATATAGATTTCTTCAACATCAGTGCTACTGCTATTTTTTGCTCCTTGAGTATTCATTGTCGCATACGTAGAGTATGCTGTCCTATATATTGTGTGTTTTCTGTAGCAACCCTGGACAGTATCTGTAGTGTCAGAAACAGCTGCCACAATTGGGATAACTAAGAGTGACTCTAAGAAAGGTCAAATACCCTACCAGAAATATCAAAAGAATTGATGCACTTGGGTTATGGTGTTAGAGAATAATATTAACTGTATTGTGGGCTGCCTGAAGGACAAACAGGTCTGTCTTGGAATAAGCACATCTGGCTTCTTGGAAGCATTCAAGTCAGACGTTATCTCCTTCATTTGAACATGTCGGTAGGAGCACCACAACCCGGAGAATGGTCTTATGCTTGGTAAATTAGAGTCGGTGAAAAAGACAGTCTTTCCAGGAGCTGGATTGTCACAAAGTCTGCTATGGTGAGTCCAAACGGAGGAATCACTCTGAGCACAGTGCACTTCCGGGCAGTATTTATTCCTGTTGTACCTGGGATCTCTGCGAGTTGAAGCCAACTCAATAACAATTCAACATATTCAGTATTATTTAGATCATTCTAAGTTAAATTTATTACATCAACCTACACTTGTGAGTGTTCACTGGAATGAAAACACTGAACATCCATCTGATCGCTTGGAGAAAATTTGGAGCTCACTTGAGAAATTTTTCCTGCATTAATATTTTTATACTCACATTAGTGACATAGTGGTTATGTGTTGGGCTGAGATCTGCATACCAGTGCCCACTCCAAACAAGATAGACAGGGCTTTCTTCTCCGATAAGCAGTTAGAATCTCAGAAACCCACATGGGCGTCACTATAAATTATCAACAACTCAATGGCAGTCAGTTTGGGTTTTTTTAAAATAATATTTCTAACTGACAAAAAAACAGGACTAGTTATTTCCCTGAATTGTCAACAGATTGAACCGATAACTATTACTTTGAAGTCTGCCTTTCAATAAATGGTCAAATCGACAAAGCCCATTCCAATGAGAAGAAGGCAAGTTCAGATACATGAAGGTTCCCTAGAGTCTGTGCTTGGTGGTCCATAGAGAGGTGCTGACAAGTGGGGAAACTACAGCTTTTGAGAGGAAAACATCGCTGACTTATCTCTTTCACGTCTCCTAAAACCATGACTTGATGTACTAAGTTTTGTGTTTGGGTTCACACCGAATTCCCATCTCTGTGTGTCTGGCACAGTAATACAGGGCTGTGTCCTCAGGATGCACGGAGCTCAGTTTTAAGTAAGTTTTGCCCTTGGAGGTGTCCCTGGTGATGCTGACTAGGGATTGGAGAGCTGGATTATACTTTCTGCCCCCATCAGTATCTATTACACCAAACCTCTCCAGTCCCATTCCTGGAGCCTGGCAGATCCAGTGCACAGCATAGCTGGTTAAAGAGAATCCAGAGACAGCACAGGTGAGAGACAGGGTCTGTGAGGGCTTCACCAGTCCAGAGCCTGACTCTTGTAGCTGCACCTGGGCCAGGACACCTGGGGATGAAGAGAAACAGAGTCCTGGGCTGCGATGCTGCCACCCTAGACTTCATGTAGGAGTGCCTGAAGCACTTACCTCCCGGAGTCACCACCAGAAAAGGAAGCCCACACACAATTCGTGTTCTTGTGGATAAGACTCGTCACACCCAGAAAATGCTCTCCGGGTGAAAAGGAATAGGACTTTCAGTACATGCGCGCTGCGGTTTCACGGGGCTGGTATTGGCATGTGGGAGGTGCACTTGTATGTAAAGGTGGACAGGGCCGAATGGAGCCCAGAGCTCTGGCACTCAGATGAGAAACGCGATGCTGGTGGAGTCCTTGGGAGAACACAGTCCTATGAGGTCTTCACTCTACCAACCATATGCACATCTGTGCAGATTTCAAGTTCAGTGTAACTTTATGTGCATTCCCGTCGAAAGTACCCAAATGATCTATTGAAATTAAAGACCATCTCTATCCTCATGTTTGGAATCAAGACTGGGGTCACCTGAATCTTTCATCCATCTGAACACACAGGGAAACAAGTGTATGTCATCCCAAATTCTTCTTTCCCCTGTTTTATTTCACAGTATTTGGAAAGAAGTAAAAGGTACTTCAATGTTATATTCTCTATTTAGAGTTGGAATGAAAAGGTTTCCTAACATCAGGGTCATTTGTGAGGCTAAAAGAAACCACAAAAATAAAAAGAAATTCCATTTTCTTCCATGAATTAGTACCGGGTGGGTGTTGGGCTCAGTGTATTCAGAGAGCGCCCTGCTGACAGCATCCCATCACTTACAGGAGAGGTGTTCCCTGGCCTCACACTGTCCTCCAACTTCTGTGGGTCCCACAGCAACATTTTTTCTGGCCCTAAGCTTTCACGCTATTGGTCAGGAGTGTTACCTGGCACTGTCTCCGCAGGTTTCCTGCCCTGGGCCGTAGAGTTACCATAGTGGTCAGCACAGCAGTTCTAGCCGACCCGGCACTGCAGTCCCTCATCCATGCTCCTGCCCTCACTTCTTTCTTCTCTTGGCCCAAAGCTGGTGGCTCTTAACATCCCTGCAGGTCCGCTTTCTCCCTGAGGTTAGTTTTATGTCTGGACTCACACTGACCCTCCCTCACTGTGAACAGCTTTGGAGGTAGAGAGTGCTACAACTTGCAGACAATCTGAATTCGGTACAGCGGAAGGAAGTATGATCTATAGACATAGATATTTATACAGATACGATATTGAGATGCATTCCACAATAAAATACTGATTAAGAGAGAGATTTGCCTGAAAGACAAGGGAGGTACGGAGCAGAGTTTAGCTTTCAGTCTTTCCACAGGAAGAGAAAGGCCCTTAAAGCAGGCTTCTATTGAAATAATTGAAGCAAGAAAGTAATAAAGTTATTTATTCCATGTTAAGGAGGAAATTGTCAAGTCAGAATTCTTTTTTATGGGTTTCTGTGATGTGTGTGATAGGAAATTTTACAGTTTTTGGCAATTGTTGAGCATAATGACAATCTAATGCCACTTAGTTATGCATGAGAAGAATGTTGAAAATATTATTTGATTGCCTGTACATGTACCATGAGAAAAAATAAGTTAAAAATGAAAGATAACTTTTTCCTTCATAATCAGAAACTGATGGAAAGTCTTACGGGAACAACACTTCAAAAAACTAGTGAAAATATTGAACTATAGAAGATTGTTATATAAGCCAGAAATATGAAATTAAAACTTGTTAGTAATGGAATAGTATTTAATATTTTAGTTATTTTCTTAGTTTTCCTCTAAAACCATTTTATTTGGTGCTAATAATCTTATCAAGTCGTAGTTCAAGTGCATCAAACAGTATTGTATAATTGTTACCAAAATCAGTTTCAAAACACTCTCTTCCTTCTTGAACTCCTTGGCATCAGTTCCCTTTTATCCCCGCCACCCCCTACTACAGGCCCCAGAATCCCTTATTGTCTTAGCTATGTCTATATGTTCATAAATTCCACGTTTCATCTAATGTAAAACAGAAAAACAAAGCAAAAATTCAATAATGTTAACCCCAATGCCAATATACATCTGAGATAAACCCCAGTAAGAATCGGAAATTGAGGAAGCAGGCAGTTCAAGTGCAGTCTGCTGTCCTTCCCCAGAGTCCATAACAGACCCAGGTGTGCTTAGGTCTTAGGACCAAATGTGTCAGTCTGGCTCCTGGAATGTGATGACCTTGCTCTCTGACTGCCTTTCCCAAGGCTTCTGGATCCAAATACACTCTTTATGAGCTGGCGTCCTACAGCATACCTCCTCTACCTTCTTCTGAACACATGCTAGCATTCCCCAACCTGACTGTTATTCACATTACACGGAATATACAAAACAACAACAACAAAACCATCTCACTGCCTTCCAGGAGATTCCACCTCCTAGCACAACCCTACTTCTCTATCTTTGCTGGTGAGGAGGGAACACTGTTGTTCAACTGCAGCACTGGCTGCTGAGTGAAACCACTGGCTGTGGGGACTGGAGCCCACTCCTGATGATGAGCTGCTTCGGTATCTTCTCTGTGTGAGCAAACAACTGTTGTATCCAATGCCTGTGTGTAAGCTGTGCTTTTGCTGGTGACCTCAGGCATTGGTTTAACAGAAATACACTGTTAAGTCGTCCTTACACTACAAAAGAAGGGAAAAATACAGATGGAAGGAAGAATAAGGTTATTTTCACTAAGCTACCTTGTAAATTGAAGCACAGACAAAAAATATATTTAAAAGGAAAACCATTAACATGTTAATAAAGATATTATAAATAATACCATCAGTGATGCGACAGAAAAAGATGGCATCATTAACCTAAAACACAATGTAGGCGATTCTATGGAGACCAAGGTAATGGGGAAAAAAGATCAATTCCTGACAATCGTATTAAATATGATTCAACCAAATACAGAAAACAAACTAATGGACATAAGCAACCAAAATAAGATTCAAATTGGAAACACAACATAACTCACTGGCACCAAGTGAATTCTGAATCATAGTGACTGTCTAGAGCAGAGTAGATCTGCTCCTTAGAGTTTTACGCACCGTAAAACTTTTTTTTAATTGAGAAATTGGCAATTTTTTTATTAAGTAGAGAACATTATATCAATGTTAGATTTCTTATTTAATTTGCAATATTATTTTATTAAAATGAATTTTGAGATTATTCAAAATGAAAATGCTTTAAAACATTTGTTCCACAGCTACTATGTTTTAAAATGTTATTTCTTTCAAACAAAAACCCTTTTATTAGGACCTAATCCAGACATCTTCCCATCTATAGTTAAATCATATGAAGCAGTGTTGTACAATCAGAAAACATGTTCTTCCTTCTTGAACTCCTTTCTGTTACCTCCCCCACCTCTCTTGCTGAAGCTCCCATTACCCTTATTCTAGTTATTGACTCTGTAGAGTCACCCACCCTGTGCTTCATAAACTAAGAAACATATAAAATATATGAGAATCAAAAACGCTACCAACAATGACAAACACAGCAGAAATAAACCCCTAAATGTTTAAAAATAAACCCATAAAATGTTAAAACCCAGATTCAGCACAAAGTATATCAAAGGGGAGATCAAGTGAATGACAAGTTGCTAATCATCCAAGTCAGATGTGTCATTTTGATTTCCTACAGTCATCTCTCCAATACTCTCTGATCACCACCTTCTTCCATCCCTCAGTTACGGTGAGAGGGAATCACAGGAGGTGTATTCCCTGTGGAGATCCTGCACATGGATTTTGAACTTCCACTGTCCTCCGTGGCCTTCTGCATGCCAGAATCTCACAATTAAGCTCTGATACTATTTCCTCCTCTGGATTTGGATTACAATTATTATTTGGACTATAATTTACAATCTTGTGGATCTTTTTTTGAGCCTCATCTGTCTCCCATGGAGTGGCTGGTGATTCTGAACTGCTGACCTAGCACTTAGCATCCCAATGTGAAATCCACTATGCCATCAGGGATAGTGGTGTTGTAAATAACCTTTATTTGCATATGTATTTACTACTTATTTATTACACATTGTTTTTCTAATTGAAAAGCATGTAGCTGTAACTTAATTAGGAATGTTATATGTATTGAATTTTAAATGTTAAATAATTTTAACATTTTTAAAATTTAAAAATGGTATAATATGTGATTATATTAGGTAATTACACTTAGCTGACCAAAATTAATCTCAATATTCTGTACCTCACGCCATCAAAGATGTTGTTGGGTGTTTCTGAGTCACTTTTACTCATAATGTCTCACAGGAAATACGTAAACTTCCAAGTCCTGAACCATCCTCACTTGCTCTTAAGTTTGAGACCATGTTTGCAGCCACTGTGTCTGTGCTTCTAACTGAGCGTTTTCCTCTGTTTTGCGGACACTCTACCAAACAGGATGTACTTTCTCTAGAAACCAGTTCCCCTTATCACAGGTTCAAAATACGTGAGAAGTCACGTTATTCTCAGTTCTAAAAACATTCTGCGATATGAGCCTGCAATGTCCTCCTCTTGTGATACATTTTCTATCTTTTGGAAATTAAAGTTTTCTTTCCAACATGTGTTCCCTTCCTTGGGACTTCAATGAGTAATCTTACAAAGGAGTCCTCGAACCAGACAGCTCATTCCTGTTCAGCTGTTCCCCTCTGGGCCTGGAACACTTGTTTCTGCATCAAGGGACACAGTGGGGAGAAAGCATCACGAAGGATATGTCACATGTTTAACCCCCAAAGTCACCTCAATTATTTTCTCAGACTTAGAGATTTTTAGTCAGTTACTACCCACAGTGCACAGGGAGCATGTCAGAGAGACCTCCAGAGTCCTAACCAGGGGCTGTAATAGATCAGTGAGCTCAGAGCAATTGAAATCGTGCTCTGCACTCATGAATGTGTACATGCCTGTATTTCATTGTCTACAGATTTTGAGTAACAGAGAGGATGAGAACGACCATGGTAATCTGTTTGCCGAGAAGAAAAATGGGTCATCCAGGAAGAGTATGAAGTTTCAGAGTCACTTTAATATTTTTTCCTCCATTCAAGCCTGCAGTGAGGAGAAACTCTGGGGGTGGGGTGGGAGGAGGAAAACTGTCTCTGGAGATGCTAAGATGTAAGAGAGGAAGCCCTAATTTCAACAGGAAATCTTCCCTGTCATTCACATGTGCCTGTCTAGGGCTGGGTGTGTGTGTCCTGTGGGACCTGTGAGCCCCCCGCTGCCCAATGTCTCCCCTGCAGGGGAGGTTTGTGTCTGGGCTCACACTGACTTCCCCTCACTGTGATCCTTGCACAGTAATACACAGCTGTGTCCTCAGCAGTCACGGAGCTCAGCTGCAGAGAAAACTGATTCTTCGATGTGTCTCTGGTGATAGAGAGTTGGCTTTGGAAGGACGGGTTATAATCTGTATCACCATCGTAATCTCTGTATCCCATCCACTGAGGTCTGGCAGATCCAGTTCCAATCATAACCAATGCTGGTGATGGAGAAACCAGAGACAGTGCAGGTGAGGGACAGTTTCTCGGAGGGTTCCACCAATCCTGGACCCGACTCCTGAAGCTGCACCAGGGGCAGGATGCCTATAAATAAAGATAATTGGAATCCGTCCGTCACTTGCAGTCACAACCATCCCCATAGACTCCACACTGATCTCTGAGACCCTCACCTTGGGGAACTGTCACCAGGCACAGGAGAACACACAGCAATGGCATCTTTAGACCACAGCTGTGCTTTCCCAAGGGACCCACAGGCCTGTCCAAAGAGAACTGATAGCCTTCAGTGCCCAAGGCTGGGATTTCAACCTAGTGTCTGAAGAAGGATTTGCATAGGAGGGAACCCTGTGTTTATCAATAGAGGCTTTTTTGTTTCTTCTAAGTCCATTGTAGGGTAATTCTTTTGAACTCATTTGTGTGTTAGTCTGTAATAAGAGATCATTTTTCCTAAGAGGTGTGTGTGAATGGTCAAAGGGAACACAGCATTTCTGAGCCCAGTATTCTCTCCCTCCAGCCTTCATTGCTCCTGCCCTGACTGAGGCTCCCGTATGTCCTGTGTGTCGAGGACTGGACAGTACAGAGTTCCTTGAAACCATCAGGTCCACCCCAGAGTATCATCATTGCCCCACACTCTCCAAAACCCATTCCTTATTTAGACCCTGATGCTGTGAGGTAGCTAGAGGCAGAACTGAGGGCTGGCCCTCTACATGCCAAAGCCTCCCGCTGCCCTTACAGGAAGTTGGAAGCTGCTTAAGGCTAGAGGGCATGCTCACATTCAGGACTTTGGGAGAGGAAGCCGGTACACCTGGGTGGGACGCCATCTAGGCCAGGTGGGCTTAATTCAGCCAATGGGGTTAACCAGTATCATCGACCACGCCTCCCTTGAAAAAGCCAAAAATGTTGAGATCATGGCTCTCTCCCAGCGGCTACTACACGGTTCAGAGCAGCCTGGTTGTGGTCCGGTGCAGCAGCTGTGCCGTGTTATCTTGCTCCTGCTCTCGCTCTCTCTTTAGTTCAATTTACTCTAACACCTGAAAACGGTTTCTATCCTTTATAAAAATAAAATTCACTTTGATCACAAACCAGGCTGCGGTGTGAATTCTTTCTGGTGCAAACCCAAGGACTGAGGTATTTCTAACTCAAGGGATCTAAAAATGCCTCTTAATCAACCTCCTCAAAGTCCTTGGTAGTTTTTCTATGTGGGAATATATGTTTTAGAAGAATTAATGCCAGACATATTCCAAGGAGTTGGGGATTAATGATGCCTCAAATATTCAACTCCAGGAAGCCATTCAGGGCTATTTTCCACCCTCTTCTCCCTTGATTATATCCTCTCATGTTTCTGGGCTCTGAAAATTATCGCAACGTCCAACAGAAACCCATGAACGTGGTTGAAATGGTTTACGTGCTGGTGGGTGCCCTTCAGTCCAAATTCTTAAGGTCAGGAAGCGGCATGCCAGATGCTGGCACCAGAGGTTGCCCTCCACTTCTGTCTCTGTATTTTATGACCTGCCGACTCTGGCAGGATGTCTCTAGTAGATTTTGGCCACCTACTACTGTTAATCAGCCAGGGATTTCCCCACCTTGGGCCACGATCATCAGAAACCCACGGATCTTACAAGCAACGCAAACACTATATCCGAGTGCAAGATGCCTAAGGAAAAGCTCAGTGTCAGTACAGTGATTCATGTGTCATAGTGTCTCGGTGTCAGTACAGTGATTCATGTGTCATAGTGTCTCAGTGTCAGTACAGTGATTCATGTGTCATAGGGTCTCGGTGTCAGTACAGTGATTCATGTGCCATAGTGTCTTGGTGTCAGTACAATGATTCATGTGTCATAGTGTCTCGGTGTCAGTACAGTGATTCATGTGCCATAGTGTCTCGGTGTCAGTACAGTGATTCATGTGTCATAATGTCTCGGGGAAGAAGTTGCCACCTAGAAAAGGTGGGCACTATTTCAAGGGTCATGAATCTGAGTAAAGAGATTATTCAGAGCAGGAAGTGGGAAACACTTGTTTAGTAGATAGGGCAAAGTAAGAATAAGATCCATAAACGATATTTCAGATCTTAAACCAAAATACACCAGCCTCAGACCCAAAAAGCACTCTGGGTTAAATGAGGTCCATTCAGATTCTCAAAATGTAGGAATGAGTGCAGACTGTTCTAAATGTCCCTTGCCCAGGGGACTCTGGCTCACCTGAAATGGGAGCATTTCCAACCAAAGTGTGCCTCTCTATTTGTCCTTTACGTGTGACCCCTTGATAACTGCTCAGGGATCTCAACCTTGAATTTATCACCAAAATTCATAGATTATCTCATTTGGAATATATATGTATAACATCATATATATAATGTTATTGACCAGGAACTCAGTAGCACTATCCCTAAATATATATATATTTTTAATTTTAACTCCCATCTAGATTATTTTCTCATTTATATACACCATCAGAAGGATTTTTCTCCATTCTCACAGTTGACACCACTAAGTTACAGAATGATTGTTTGTATATCTGAACTAATATGTATTTTAACAACGCAGAAATCCAAGTACAAGGTGGTGGTCACTTGGAGTTTTTGAACCAGATTTTGCTAAGGAGAATAAACAAAAGTTTTGCAAAAAATACTCATGAGGTTCACCAAAATCTAAGATTTCAAGCAAATGACATGATAATATTTTTCATTGGGAGTGCATTAGATTCATTCAGCTTGCACACACAGACTGGCATAGCTTTACTTGAACCTGGTCATTCTAGCACACGCAGCTCATGACATCTGTTGCTGGTGGTTGGCGGGACAATTTAAGGTTCACACTGTAATGGAGCTGCACACTAGTCCAGGTCACCTCCATCTCCGAATGTGGATGCCATGATTGTACAGTAAACAGGTATAAAACTTTGCAGATTAAAATTACAACTTTTTATTTTTGTTTTGTTGTCTGATTTTATAGCTAGGAAATAACATGGAGGAGAAGGTTTCATCCCAGAACCCATGGCGTGCCTGTTTGAAAATCTTAATGCATGGATGGTGACCCCTGTTTCAGGAAGGCACTTCCATCGGTCTGGCAAGCTGCCCTGGCTGGAGGCCTGGAATGCATCCGGGCCGAGAGGGAAGCATTTGTTCCAACACCTGGATCTCTCCTTTGGACTCAGCTCACAGCATTGTGCGTAGGTGAATGTTGAAATGGAAATAAAGTGACATTTAAATTATATTAATTATTGAATTACATTTATGTTTAAATTATAATTAAATACACCTACTTAAATTAATATGCTCCTATGAAATCTGACACGTGTCATTTGTAAACATTTGTGAGGGGGTGGGGCCAATGCAATCCACGGCACAAGGCAAACAGTAGATGAGGTTTGCTCAGTGAAAGCACCTCTCCTCACTCTACACAAGGTAGCACAATGCTCCAGGCCCTCAAATGTGTCCTCCGAAACCCATCGCCTCTTTGGTCCTGATTCCCTGTCAGTGTCTGTACATGTTAAGGGGATTAAGATACAAGAGTTTTTGAAATATACAAGACAGCTCCGATGCCCAACTATGGCTTGAGGACACTGAGATGTGCTTGCTGGTTCATCCTGGACTGAGCTAACTTCTAGGAAATTCCAGCTGCCCTTGCCTCCCAATACCCTTACTGGGGACAGATTTGCATCATGGTTGAAAGATCCCCCATGTTTTCCTTGTGCCCTCTGTGTGTATCTGACTCCATATGTGTCCTTCTGCTCTTTGGAAATAGGAGACTGTTTCCTCCCCTTACAATGCAAAGTTTCTAATTCAGTGGTTGATACAAACCCTCACATCGAGAGAAGCTCCAAGGGAAACTGTAAGATGGAGACACTGACAGGCAGCCAGCTCTTAACCCCCCTCCAGCCTGTCTGCCAGAACTGAGTCCTGGCTGAGAGCCCTCAGCAATCCCTGAAGTCCAAACCTTCCTGTAGGGAAGTTTCTGTCCAGACGCTTACAGATTTACTTTACCCTGTCTCCATTATTGGAATAGAAGGTTGTGTTACCAACATTGAGGCTGTCCATTTGAAGATGGCATTACTTGGCATTACTTCTGACTGTCAATCAGCTACTCCCAGTGTATATGTAGGCTAGGGAATCACCATAAGGACCAGCAATTGTTACTCACTTCAGCCCCTACAGGGAACTGGCAGTGAAATCCGTGTCCTAACCGCTGGTGGCCAATCCACAAGTTGGGCAGGAGAATCCAGGGGTGCCCTAGTCTGCCTCAAGTCTCCCAGAGCCCACCAGCTGCACTGGAAACATGCAAGCGCAAAGACATCCTGATAAGGAAAGCATCACACATTGTTTCTCTCTCTTGTTCACCACATTTTCTTTTCCTTTTTAATACTGCAACAAGCAAAGCTCACTCAGATCAGCAGTTCCAGTGGGACTTATGCAGAATCACGCCGTTCCGGTGAATTGGGGGAGCTGGGCATCCTACGGCTGTTGAGGCTGTATTCTCTCCTGTAGCTGAAGGACTGGGCTAGGCTGGATGTCATTAGCAGAGTAACATGCCATTGTGCGTGTCTTTTATTGTAAATATACCTGAGCGGCAGATATGAATGTCCCAGGGGAACTAGCTGTCAAATAATAGTTGGGAAAATATAATTTCTTATCATGCCAGTTTACTATATTGGTTAAACCACATAGACACCAAGGGGAACAGAGGATACCATATACCTTTTCCCCCGGAAAATAGACCCTCTTGTCCATAAGATATCAATGCAAAAAAAAAAAAGATATCAATGCCTAGATGTACAAGCTAAAGGTTCCAAACAATAAGTTATGGTCACATGTGGTAAACTACAGTAACTGAGGGGGAAATGGATGAGGTAAAAAAGAAGATCTATCCTGGCAGAGGGTCAGGAATTTCTTCTGGGCCTATATTGCCACTGGGGTATAAACATGGATGTTTGTAAGGCAACACCTCAGACCTCGTTCACAATGTTTCCTTAAGAATGATGAAGTCAGAGGGTCAGATTAATCACCCCTCCCTTTAGCAAAGCTCCACACAAAACTTACAGTCATCAAATATAATAAACCTGGAATGTACCTGGGAGTGCGGAAAAAAACAAGTGCGGAACAAACATCTGTAAGCATCTGTTTTTTCCTGGTGACCTCAAAGCCAAGAGAGGAAGAAAAACAACAGAACTTCACTAGAAGCTTGGAGTCTCTGCTGTCCACAACCAAGAGAACTTCAACACTGATAGCCACTGAATTGAACCTCTAATATCATTCCTCCTCTGATCTTGGCTTTTCCATTTGAAAATCTTGGATCATACCCTGAAGCCCAAGACTTCGGGATATCAGTCATCTGTGCCTCCCACAACAGCAAGTTTCAGCTTTAAGTTCAACAGAGTAGTTCGGAGATTCTAGTACATTGAAGTAATCCTGGGATGCTGTCAGAAGCTATTTGCCCCTTTCCATTTCCTGCTAGATGACAACATATCCCAACTGAGGTGGATCCTCTACTACAGAAATGTTTGTTGTTGTTTTCTTATTTTGTTTTGCTTAGTCTTTTAAAATTTTAGATGAACAAATGAGAGAGCGATACCTAGTACATAGTTAGAGAATCATGTTACAACATTGCCTGGGATGTCGTATTAAATGTTTACATGATCTTAGCAGAGTTGTCAGGCTCTGTTGCTGTTTATGCTGACAGTGGTCTGATACAACATTTGTTCTTTTGTGATTGTCCAGTTTCACTCATTAAAATTTTCTACAGGTCTAAGTCATAATGTGCTTTGTGTTTTCTCCAGCAGTTTTAGACATGTGTAGTATTCCATTGTGTGTATGTACCAAAGTTTCTTTATCCAATCTTCTAAAGACAGTCTTTGGGATTATTCCAATTTCTTGATACTGTGAACAGTGCTCTGATGAGCATGGAAGTGCATAGGTCTGTCTGCGATATGCGATTTTACTTTTTTAGGATATAAACCCACAAAACTTGTTGATGGATGGTATGCAATTTCTTATCCCATTTATTTGTAGTGTGTAATATTTGCTTGTAGCATTACCAGATAGGTTTGCAGAGCCATTGGACAGAACCATCAGTCCAGTGGGTGAAAGTCCCAATCTCCTTGCTTCGTCTCCAGTAGGGTTTTTTGGGTTTTCTTTTTAATTGGGCTATCATTGTCAGTGTGACATGATATCACTTTTTTAAAAATCTGCATCTCCTTTATGACTAATGTTTGTGAATATTGTTTTCATGTCTTTTGCTATTTGAATGTCTCTTTTAATTAACTATGGGTTTTGCTGCCTTTATAATTGAGTTATTTGTTTTTTATTGTGATATTACAGCATTCTCTAGATTTTAGATTTAAGTTGGCCATTGTGTCCTTGCTTAGGATTGTTTTCTAGTCTGTGGAAAACATTTTGTTCTCTTATTGAATGTTTTGATGCACATATGGGTCTTATTGTAAGTAAGACTAACCATTTATTTTGTCTTCCATTGTGTGTGTTTCCTCTAAAATATTTGATAATATGTGCATGCCTTGCAACTGGGCCCTTAAGTTTGTGCCTATGTTCCCACTGATGATCTTTGTAGCTCTGGATTGATGTTCGGTTTTTTTTTAAATCATGCTATCGGGGGCTCTTACAGCTCTTATAACAATCCATCCAAACATTGTGTCAAGAACATCTGTATATGTGTCGCCATCATCCTTTTCAAAACATTTTCTTTCTACTCTGACCCTTGGCATCAGCTCCTCATTTTTGCCCTCCCTCCCCCCACCTTCCCACCCTCAGAACTATTGATACATTATAGATTATTATTATTTTATGCTGCCTCCCTTAACCCAAGTTTCTGTTGCTTTTCACCCTGGGTGGGAGGTGTTATCTGTCGATCATTGTGATCGGTTTCCCCTTTCTCCCCCTGCCTTCCCCCTACCCTCATGGTATCGCTACTCCCATTATTCTTCCTGGGGAGCTTATCTTTCCTGGATTCCATGTGTCCAGACCTCTTAGGGAAAACTGGTACAGACATCTGTACCAGTGTACATGCTCTGATACAGCCAGATTTGTAATGCAGAACTGGGGTCATGATAGTGGGGGGAGGGGAATATTTATAGGTTTAGTATTAAAGCAGCAAATGGACATTGGACCTCCACTCAAGTACTTACTCAATGGAAGAACACTTTGTTCTATTAAATTGGCATTCCATGATGCATACCTACCCACCACAATCACTGAAGACAAATGTGTCCATAGGCAAATGTGATGAAGAAAGCTGAGGATGCCCGCCTGGCAAAAGATATAGCATCTGGGGTCTTAAAGGCTTGAAGATAAACAAGTGTCCATCTAACTCAGAAAAAAACAAAGCCCACATGGAGAAAGCAGACCAGCCTTTGTGACCACGAGGTGTGAACGTGATCAGGTATCAGGCAAAAAGAACAAAAATCATATCATTTTAAATGAGGGTGAGTGCAGAGTGGAAACCCAATGCCCATCTAGGCAACTGGACACCTCCTTATAGAAGGGTCTCAGGGAGGAGAGGAGCCAGTCAGGGTGCAGTGCAGCAACGATGAATCATACAACTTTCCTCTAGTTCTTAAGTGCTCCCTCCCCTCCCACCCCCACTATCATGATCCCAGTTCTACCTTACAAATATGGTTAGACCAGAGGATATACACTGATACAGATAGGAACTGGAAACACAGGGAACCCACGACAGATGATCTCTTCAGGACCAGTGCTGAAAGTGGTGATACCAGGAGGGTGGAGGGCAGGTGGGGTAGAAAGGGGGTACCGATTATGAGGAGTTACATATTACTTCCTCCCTGGGGGATGGACAACAGAAAAGTGGGTGAAGGGAGACATCGGACAGTGTAAGATATAACAAAAGAATAATAATTTATAAATAATCAAGGGTTCATGAGCGAGGGGAAGTGGGGAAGGAGAGGGAAAAATGAGAGGCTGATATCAAGGGCTCAAGTAGAAAGCTAATATTTGAGAATGATCATCGCAACAAATGTACAAATGTGCTTGACACAGTGGGTGTATGTATGTATTCTGATAAGGGTTGTACAGGTCCCCAATAACATGCTTAAAATGATAATAATTTTATGGTTGGTGGTCACCACAGCATGAGGGGCTGTATTAAAAGGTCACAGCATTAGGAAGTTGAGAGCCACTGCTCTAAAGCAATAATTCCTTACTAGCCATGAAACCTTATTAATTACAAAGATTTTCAAAGGTACAGATTACTTGAGCTCTTCCCCAGTCTTATTGATCAAAACTTATTCATAATGCCATGTACAGACCTGTATTTTGGGAAAGCCAGTTTATTAATATCCATGTGTTAATACTGGCCATCCTTATTAATACTAAAAACTACTTGCTTATATGTTACCAGTTTTTAGTATTCTCCAGATGTCTCTATCAAGGTGATTGATATGCATGGGAGTAACAAAGTTATATTCACCTTTCCATCAAGTATTCATTGTTAATTTATTAAGAGCATAAAAACATTAGCATGCCATTATATCCATCTATTTAAAAATATTTTTTCTTATCATCTAAGAATAGAAACTTGCAAGAAAATTACAATAAAAAAAGCTAGAGGAATGAACTGGGAGGGAAAGGACTTTTATAGATTTATAAATACAGTTATAAATTTATAGTTATGTATATGTAAATATATTTTTATATAATGATAGGGACATAGACATATGTACATATACTTATATATATATATATATACTTATATGTTAAGTATTGAGGTAGCAGACAAACATTGGGCCTCTACTCAATCACCCCCCTCAACGAAAGAACACTTTGTTCTAATAATATGGCATTCAGTGATGCTCACCTTCCGGACACAATCGGTGAAGACAAAATGAGTGCATAAGCAAATGAATGAAGCAGTGGGTGCCCAGCTATTAAAGATATAACATCTGGGATCTTAGATGCTTGCAGATAAACTAGCAGCCATCTAGCTAGGAAGCAAAAAAGTCCACATGAAAGAAATACACCAGCCTGTGTGATCATGAAGTGTTGACAGGATCAGGTATCAGGCATTTTAACACCTAAAACAAACAAGCATATTGATGCAAGTGAGGGGGGTCAGAGTGTAGACCCAAAGCCTATCTGTAGAAACTTAGACATCTCACAGAAAGGCCACAAGGGAGGGACGGACCAGGCAGCGTGCAGTGCAGCACCTATGAAACATACACCATTCCTTTAGTTCTTTAATTCTTCCTTCCACCCACTATGTTTAGTTTTGTGGTTTTTTCCCATCAATCTTCCGCTAGCTTTTGTTCATGGGATGAGGCATGGATCTTGTTTTACTCTTCTACAGATGGAGATCCAATTTGCAATCACCATTGGTTGAAGCATAAGATTCTTTCCCATTCAATATCTTTTAAGTCCTGTGTTGAAGGGTTTTCTATACTTTTCCAAAGTGCCAGGCAGTTTTAACTACTGTGGCTGTTTAATGTTTTTTGAGGTTGGTAGCGGAAAGTCTCTTACTTCATTCTTCTTGTTTTTGCAGTTCCTTTCTTTTCGTGTATATCTTCCCTGTTCGTATGAAGTTGATATTTACTTTTAACATTTCTATATAGCATAAAGTTGCTACTTCGCAATTATTTTGGTGTGATTAAAATTGTTTTCAGTGACATTTATATTTATATGATATTGACTTTTCTTATCCATGAGGGCTATTATTCCACTTGTGTAGGTCTCTTTGGGTTTCTTGTTGTTCTTAGGTACCATTGAATAAGTTTCTGACTTAAAGCAACCCCATGCACAACACAAGGAAACACTGTCGGGAAAGAAGGATCAGACTTCAACCCAATGCTCCAAGATGTGAATGCAACATGCTGGCGAGGAGTAGGGAACCAGTGGAGAGGTCTGGGGGTGCCAGCTCCAATCTCATATACTAAGTGGAAACCTGCCCCTCACCCCAGAAGAATTTATTTCAAAAGATGGCATTGAATCTGCAGCTTTGGGAGAGGGAAATATCTGATCAGAGCACACAAGTGCTGAAGAAGGGGGAGGAGGAGAGAGTGGAGCATATCCTGGCCCACAAGGCCTTGAGGATGATGATCCCAATTAGAGCAGCGAGTCCAGAGAGGCTCAAATAGCCAACCCCACCATTAGACATGACGACCCTCACTGACCCATAGCCCTACAGGGGACAACCCCAGAGGCACAGTGTGGGAATTGTACCTGATCTATTCCTGCCACACCGAGGCAAAACACTAAGGTGGTGCAACAGAACAGCAAGGGAATGGAGCAGCGAGGTCCCCAGGTAAAGCTGAAGGTGGACTTTGGGGTCAGAGCATGGTGCCCCAACAGACTGGACTGGAAAACACTCTGAAAGGTCAACAAATGATTCTTGAACTAACTACAAGCTTTTCTTTCTTGTCATGTTTTGTTTTTGTCATTGGTTTGTTGTTGTTGTTTTGTTGTACATTGTTGCTTGGTTTTGTTCTGTCTTGTTTTTGTGCATGTTATTATCTCCACAGGTCTGTCTAAATAAGATAGGCTGTATGAACAATTTTGAGGAGAAAACAATGGGACTGACAGTTCCAGGGGGGACATGGGAGAGGGGAAAGTGGCGGGGGGTTAAGGAAGTGGTGTTAACAAACCCAGGCACAAGGAAAAAAGTGATACAAATTGGTGGTGAAGAGGGTGTGGGAGTCCTGGTAGGGCATGATCAAGGGTAATGTAACAAAGAGGAATTGCTGAAACCCTTGTGGGGACTGAGCATGATGGTGACACAGGAGGAAAGTCAAGGGAAATAGAGGAAAGAGCTTGGAAGCAAAGGGCATTTATAGAGGTCTAGATAAAGACATGTATATATGCAAATATATTTATATATGAGGATGGGGAAATAGATCTATGTGCATATATTTATAGGTTTAGTATTAGGTAGCAGAAGGACATTGGGCCTCTACTTAAGCACTCCCTCAATGCAAGAATACTTTCTTCTATTAAATTTGCATTCTATGATGCTCACCTTCCCAACACAAGCGATGAAGCCTAAGAGGGTGAATAAGCAAATGTGGTGAAGAAAGCTGATAGTGCCTGACTATCAAAAGAGATAGCATCTGGCGTTTTAAAAGCTTGAAGGTAAACAAGCGGCCACCTAGCTCAAAAGCAACAAAGCCCACATAGAAGAAGTACACCAGCTTGTGTGATCACGAGGTGCCGAAGGGATCAGTTATCAGGCATCAAAAAACAAAAAATTTTATCATTGTGTGTTCAACTGCATGATACGATCACTGAAGACAAATGGGTGCATAAGCAACTGTGGCGAAGAAAGTCGATGGTGCCCGACTGTCAAAAGATATAGCGTCTGGAGTCTTAAAGACTTGAAGATAAAGAAGCGGCCATCTAGCTCAGGAGCAACAAAACCCACATAGAAGAAGCACTTTAGCATGTGCCATCATGAGGTGTTGAGGGGATTTGGTATCAGGCATCATCAGAACAAAAACTCTTACCAGAGTGAATGAGGTGGGGATTGTGCAGTGGAGACCCAAAGTCCATTTGTAGGCCACTAGAGACAGGGTGCAGCACAACAACGATGAAAAATACAACTTTCCTCTAGTTCCTAAATGCTTACTTCCCCCCCACCCCCACCCCCAAGCACTATCATGTTCCCAATTCTGCCTTGCAAGTCTAGCTAGACCAGAGGGTGTACACTGGTACAGATAGGAACCAGAATAACAGGGAATCCAGGGTGGATGATCCCTTCAGGACCAGTGATGTGAGTTGCGATACCGGGAGGGTGGGTTGGAAAAGGGAAACCGATTACAAGGATCTGCATGTGACCTCTTCCCTCAGGGACCGACAACAGAAAAGTGGGTGAAGGGAGACGTTGGACAGGGAAAGATATGAAAAAGAATAATAATTTATAATTTATCAAGGGTTCATGAGGGAGAGGGAGCAGGGAGGAAGGGGTAAAAATGAGGACCTGATGCCAGGGGCTTAAGTGGAGAGCAAATGTTTTGAGAATGATGAGGACAATGAATGCACGAATGTGCTTTGCACAATAGATGTATGTATGGATTGTGTTGAGTTGTATGAGTCCCTAATAAAATGATTTAAAAGCAACAACAACAAAGAAACACTGTGTAGTCCTGCACTACCCTCATAATTGTTCTATGGTTTGAGCCCATTGTTGCAGCTACTGTGTCAATCCATTGCATTGAGAGTATTCCACTTTTTCGCTGACCCTCTTATTTACCAAGCATAATGTTCTACTCCAGCAACTGTTCTCTGCTGACATAGTCTTGTCATCCTTCACTGTAATAACATTCTGGCGCATTGTTTCATAATTTTCTTTGTAGACATATCTTATTTTACTGGATCTGTTTTTTGGTGTGTGTGTGTGTTTTAATCACTTTATTGGAATCTCATACAACTCTTATCACACTCCATACATCCATCGTGTCAAGGCCATTTGTACACTTGTTGCCATAATCATTCTCAAAACATTTGCTTTCTACTTTAGCCCTTGATATCAGCTCATTTTCACCACCCTTTCTAATTCCCTCCCTCATGAACCCTTGATAATTTATAAATTATTGTTTTGTCATATCTTACACTGTCCAACATCTGCCTTCACCCACTTTTCTCTTATCCATCCCCCAAAAAGAAGGTTATATGAAGATCCTTGTAATCAGTACCCCCTTTCTACCCCACCTTCCATCCACCCTCCCGGTATCCCCACTCTCAGCACTGGTCCTAAAGAGACAATCTGTCTTGGATTCCCTGTGTTACAGTTCCTATCTGTACCAGTGTACATCCTCTGGTCTAGCCAGATTTGTAAGGTAGAATTGGGATCATGATAGTGGGGGTGGGCGGGGAAGCATTTAAGAACTAGAGGAGAGTTTTATGTTTCATTGTTGTTGCACTGCACCCTGACTGGCTTTTATCCTCCTTGCATCCCTTCTGCAAGGGGATGTCCAAGTCCCCAAAGAAGGGTTTTGGGTCCCCAATCTGTACTCCCCCTCATTCACAATGATATATTTTGTGCCCTGATGCCTTATACCTGATCCCTTTGGCACCTATTGATCACACAGGCTGGTGTGTTTCTTTCATGTGGGCTTTGTTGCTCACTTTGAGCTAGATGGTCGCTTGATTACTTTCAAGCCTTTAAGGTCCCACATGGTATGTCCTTTGATAGGCAGGCACCATCAGCTTTCTCCCCACTGGGTTTTTTTTAAAAAATATTTTATTAGGGGCTCATACAACTCTTATCACAATCCATACATATACATACATCAATTGTATAAAGCACATCTGTACATTCTTTGCCCCAATCATTTTCTTTCTTTTTTGGGGGTACAATTTATTGGGGGCTCATACAACTCTTACCACAATCCATACATATACATACATCAATTGTATAAAGCACATCTGTACAGTCTTTGCCCTAATCATTTTCAAAGCATTTGCTCTCCACTTAAGCCCTTTACATCAGGTCCTCTTTTTTCCCCCTCCCTTTCTTCTCCCCCCTCCCTCATGAGCCCTTGATAATTTATAGATTGTTATTTTGTCATATCTTGCCCTATCTGGAGTCTCCCTTCCCCCCCTTCTCTGCCGTCCATCTCCAAGGGAGGAGATCACATGTGGATCCTTGTAATCAGTTCTACCCTCTACTCTCCCAGCATCACCCTTCACACCCCTGGTCCTGAAGGTATCATCCACCCTGGATTCCCTGTGCCTCCAGCTTCCATATGCACCAGTGTACAACCTCTGCCCTATCCAGTCCTGCTAGGTTAAAATTCAATGTTAAGAAAATGAAACTCTCCACTATGGGACCAATGGAAAAAATCAGGATGAATGGAGATAATATTGAAATTATCTTGCTTGGATCTGCAATCAATATTCATGAAAGCTTGAGTCAATCAAGTGGTGCATTTCATTGAGCAAACCTGCTGCACAGACCTCTTTAAAGGTGAAGAGCAAGGATGTCTCTTTGAGGATTCAGATGTACCTGGCCAAACTCTGAGGTTTTCAATTGTCTCATGTGCATGTGAAACGAGGACAATGAATGAAAAAGATCAGAGATCAAATGATGTACTTGAATTATTGTACTGGGGAATAATTTGATGGTAGGATGGACCACCAGAAGAACAAATAATTATACATTGGGTGATGTATACTTCTGATGCTTAATAGAAAGAAGTGAGGCGGTGATTTCTTCATCCCAAGTGCTTTGGATATTTGTTAGGAAAATGAGAATTGGATAAGAACATAATGCTTTATAAAGCATAAGGTCATTTTAAAAAGCTGACCTTTAATATGATAGATTGGCACAGTAACTGCTCCAAAGGCCTCATGCATCACAACTGTGAGGATGAAGCAAGACCTATGCTTCATTCTGTTTTCTCTAGTGTTGCTGTGGGTCCAAACTGATTTGATAGGACTTAAAATAGCAAACTACGAGGCCAATGACAGACATTGCACTCAATGGAGAGGAAGTGCACGCATTCACCTTTCAAATTGGAATCAAATAAGGATATCATTAAATACCAATCTTATTTCATATTGTGCTGAAACTCTGTGGTGGTTGCATAATCTGCTGTCCACTTGAGTATGTTAAAAGTGAAGGGGTAGGATTTAGCCTGTCAATCAGGTCGCAGCTTGATAACCTCATTTGGTAACAGTATGGAAATAAATAGCTTGCTGGAGGTGGGATACACACGTACTCCCTTCTGGATACAAAAAACTTCCCGAGCTTTGTCTCCCCCAAAGATGTGCTACATACTGAGGCTATTTTCCAGCACATGGTGGGAGGTCAGATGCTTCTAGAGATATACTCCCTGAAGGTCTCTGATACACTGTGGGTGGGATTCGCACCCTAATGATAATGGTTTCCACGGATTGCCAGAGAACAGGTCAAATCTGCTAGGTGACATCCAAAGTTAGACTGCCATCCTGAATCTACAATCAGCCCATCCTGTCATATGTATACCCTTAATCTCTCCTTTTCCTTTAGGTATGTACCCCTAGGCCACCCCCTCCCAATACTGTATTACCTATAGCACAACCCTGTCCTGTAATGCATGTCTTTACCTGTAATTAGGGGCCTTGCATGCCCCCCCTCAAAAAAAAAAGATATATAAACCTGGGTTAGCAATAAAAAGTTCTCTCCCCTCACTCTCCCTGTCTCGCCACTCCAATATTTCCTTTCCCCTTTTCCTCCTCCCCCTCCCCCTATTTCCTGCCCTCCTGTCTCCCTTCTCCACTTGGGCCACCAGTTGGGGCTGAGGTGAGCATACTACCATGAAATGCGTCTGACTCCATTATTTCAATCTCTCCTTATTCTCTATGACTTTATTATAATCTTTATATACCTCACCTGTACAATTGTACCTATAAAACCCATGATTAGTTGGCGGGGGCTGACCTTTCACCCACACTTCCTAAGAGGCATTCCTGCTTATAAGACACATGAAGATATACTAGAGTGCTGTAGCTGGAAGAGCCTGTAGAGACCACTGCCAGCATTCAGATGCTTCCATTGCCACTGGATCGACATGTCTTTCCATCTACTGGCCTATGATCTTCCTGTAATCAGGGTCATTGCATGTGCTGCATGAGTCTGAAGAGGAATTTATAGATTGGCATTGGACATATGGTTTAATATAGGACTTATGGATTTGATCTGTACCTGGCTGGGATGTTTTCTCAATATACAATTGCTCTTTTATATAAAGGTTTTTCTTAAACAGATTTGAGTGTCTATGAATTTGTTTCTATAGCCAACCCTGACTAACACAAACTGTTAACAATAGCTATCAGTCAACAAATGTAAAACAACTGCATCCAAAATGGCAACAAAGAAGTTAAACTCTGTAATTGCTGATGATAACTCTAATCACAGAAAATCCAAAAGCCCTAGAATAAAATTATTGAAAGTTCTAAAAAGGAAATCAGAAAATAATGCCACTTACAATAGCCCCCTAAAAGATAAGAAAAAATAGAATAAACCTAAGCAGAAAAACAAGTCTTGTAGAAAGAAGCCTTTAAGAAAAACACTACTCCAAGGTACCAAAAGAAAAGCAAATAATTAGAATACTGGACCATGTTCATGAAGAGGAAGACTCAACTTTGTGAAAATAACACACTCTAAGCAATCTATAATTATAATGCAGTTATCATTGTAAGTAACTTCTGAACAAGGTCCCAGCATCTCTCTTCAAGGACAAGGAAATTACTGAACAAAGTTTAAAAGAAATTACTTATCGACTTTAAAAAATGAAATAGAACCGTCTTTAAAAAGGCCAAAACTACACCACCACCCCATACCTAGGAGAACCAATGGTGTGAATTACACAATAGACTATTAATTGCAAGTTCTGAAGTTCAAGAACACCATCTAATCCTCAGGAGAAAGATGTAGCTTTCTGTTCATGGAATGTTTTACAGTCTCAGAAATCCAAAGGAGCAATGATGTTTTATCCTGTACAGTTTCTATGAGTCTGAATTGATTCAACAGCAGTAAGTTGGGTGTTGGGATGGGGATGGGGCCATCCCTATAACTGCACCAGAGATTGACCTAAAGGAAAAAGGACAGTTGCAGTTCAAGTGGAGTATCACTAGACTTGTCTCTGAATCCCTAAGACACTCTTCTCTGGAAATGTCCACCAGAAAGAAAACCAACACTCACTTGTGTTTCAGGTTTTCTGGATGTGAATTATCTTGTTTCTAGAGAAGATATTAGAACAGATTGATCCGTATATAAAGCCACGGTCACACAACAGAATGTTTCACTAATCCAGGCAGATGAACTACCTCAAGAAATGATTTCAAAGATGTCTTCCCCATGCAAATGAATGAATTGCGATTGAGGACACAACCTCATGTGTCAGTTGCAATTTTGTAGCATTCTTTATTTAGAGTGTTGTGCAGCCTGCTGAGGAATGGAATGGAATGGAGATGCCCAAAGGAGGACCTGATGTCATTGCTGCACACGTGTGAAGGAGATGTCTGTTCCTTACCACCCGGACACCTCAAATCCTCTTCTGGGAGCAGTGCCTATAGCTGGATCTCAGTTCTCAGAAAGCAGAGATCAAACAAGCAGCTGGATTGACCTTCCTAAGGACACATTGTTCTAGGGAAGAATTCAGGACCTCCAAGCGTTTTTCTTTTCAGGCAAGCATTCTGAAAGACCTTTAAACAGCGGGGTTCTTACAAGACTTTAAAACAAAGCTGTTAATTAACAAGGTGACTCTTCAGCTTGTCTAAAGTATTGGAAATCTCCATTGCACCAGAGAAAATTCCTAAACTCATTCAAGATAATTCAACCTTCTTGTGACATATTGCCTGTTGCCGTTGTTGCTAATTTCCACGTCTGTCAGCAAGTATCTCCTGTCTGGCTTATTCTTCACTAATTTGGTGGCAGAGTTCGTAGAACGAAGGGACTTGAGAGATGCTTTGGATCTATCTTAACAGAGACACTGCTAAAATGATTGATGGGAAGATGTAGCCAGTTTGAAGAAAGGATCCCAAGGATATTATTACTGGTTTTCAGCAACATGTTTAGAGAATTCGTAAAATGGATCAGACATCAACCCAATGAACACAATGATTGGTGTATTAAAGTTTATATGGACAAGGTGTGACTTTCTGAAATGGGCCAAAGGAGCTCCTTTGAGATTCCTCCTGCCAGGAATGTAGAAAATGGGTACAATTTGAGGAGCATTCTGTTCCAGGCATTAGTGTCTTTGGTTTTTGGTAACAATGAGACTGTAAGTGGATCTTCTTGACACTGTGCTCTCCTGTTCTGACAAGGATGCAGAAAGGTTAAGGGGAAGGTTGGGCTGATAAACGAGAAACCTGTGTCATGTCACCTGTCTTAACTGCTGGGTTTTCACATCCTGCCACCTTCCCCTTGTAAGGTTGATCAAAACCCTTTTGAAGATGAAGGGATTGTATCAAGATTTCCTGATGCTGAAAATATTAAGTCAGTCTTACACCATGGTTTGATGTACGGATGGTTGGCTCTGAATTAAACCATCCACCTTTGGTTTGTACAACAGTATTAGTACATAGGGGTAGACTCATAAATGTTCAAATGTTCTGTGTTAGAGTTGTGTTTAGGTTCTAAAGCTTTTTTTAAAAGCAAAAAACCCAGTGCTCAACTTTCACCCCTGAGCACGCTCAGTGAGACTGGCCATGCGAGCATTTATAGTGCCATGCTCTTTAAGCCTATATTTTCTTGTATAAATGTTTACCTATTTGTCTTCACCAGTGTACAATTCATTTTTTATTTTGGTGAGGGTGTGGTAGGATACCTGCCATTTAAGAAAATGAAATGTTAAAATCAGTGCACAAGAAATAGGCTGGTTTGAGCCCAGCACCACACTGAAGTGGCCTCCTGCTTTTGGAGTGAAGAAGCCTTATTCCGTCCACTTTTCCTCTTGCTCCCACACAAAAAGACAGCAATGGAAAAGCTCTTTCCCCCTTTGCTTGCCCAAGGGGATTTGAGAGCTGGCCAAGGAAAATACTTGTAAGGAATGGTGCTTTCTGTGTCAGTCCTGAACAGTGCCTGGTCTGGAAGTGTACAGTGATGGACACCTCAGAAACACGTATGGCAGGTTGCTCTCAGGAAAAACAGAAGCCTGGATTATCCATGTGGCAGCTCTGCTAGGGAGATGACAGCTCTGAACTGCCTTCCACCTGCTTGACCAGATCAGTCATGAGGGTGTCCAGATACATATATGATTTGTAGATGGAAGGAAGTGAGTTTTCTGCTTAGTGTTACCTTTGTCCTTGAGCTGCATAAACTGAACAGTAGGTAATCAGATTTCACAGAACCAATCTGACTGCTGGCTTGGTTCATAGTTTATATCATCCTTTGCTGTGAGTGCCTTTTGGTCTGAAAAATTGGGATGTTTCATAATACCCACAGCTAGGACATACTCTATATATTGTCCTCACTTTACATTAAAAGGATTGTGTTTGATCACTAGGGTTTGTCGATACTGGATTGTTTCCACTGTGAGTTTCTTAAAACGTTGTCTCTGCATAATAAAGCCACTCGTGTTAGAGAACCTTTGAACAAGAAAGTTTTGTAGGTGAAGTACTGCATATTGTTATAATATCTATACAAAAGAAGCCCTGGGTGTCAATTTAAGATTTGCACAATATCTGTTTTCCATATGTTAACACCCACAAATACACTAAATTGTTATTTTCTGCTGGGTTTTTGGAACCTTGGAAGTTATGTGTTTGTTTTGTTTCGTTACATCTATTTCTCCGAAGCAGATTTGTATGGCATTCAGTACAAAGACTTCAGAATAAGTCTCTGTGTTACACTCTGTTGCCTCTTGGCTATATAGCTTACGAGTGCAAATCGTTGAACTCCAACAAAATATTGTAGAGAACAAACCATAATGGGCTAAAATAAAATTTTAAAAAAGAGTTACAGCCAGAGAAAAGCACAAAGACATCTCCACCATGTCCTATAGGGTCGAACTGATGTCATTGAGTCTGTTTGGCTAGTTCTCTTGGTTCATATTTTACATTAAGTGTTATTTTTGATATTACCATCTTCATGCTATTTTTCTTTACCAGATTGTTTCTTTACTTGCATTTCTGGAAACCTTCACTTATGTTGAATGTTTCTGAATTATTTTCTTTAGATTTACTTTTTAAAAAACCCCTGGAGGCACTTCTTGTTAGTGGAATTGGAGATTTCACATGATTGCAACTGAAATTAAGTATCAACTAATACAGATACCCTTCCAACTGAGTAACCTTCCAGAGCAACATACTGAGGCAGGGACAGTCTGGGAAAAACTACTCCAAGTCCTGTCTCTTTGGGGGAAAACAATAGCTGTCCACCATAGTAGAATTCCCTTAGTGAATCAACATGCCTGGAGGAAGTACATTTGCTCTCACGGAGAAATCAATACACTGGAATAAATTTTCAGAGAGATAAAGAAACAAAAGCCCAGAATTCCAAGATACACAGAACGGCCATGAGAACAGGGTTTTATGACTTTATTTTGCAGCCTGAAGTCCCCTGATTATCAAAGCCAGAACACAAGTCTTAAAATCATGATTTTCTGGCCCCTCATGGAAGAATTTAAGGATTTCAACAAATATATTGTTTATATGGAATACCAAGGTGCCCACCATGCAGGCCTGGCAAAGATAATCACACTGAAGGGTGGACAGCCAGACAGAACTGACAATGTGGATGCCACCTCATAGCCAGTCCTGTTCAGCAGGTAGCTATGGGGCAGGAAGGTGTCTTTTTGCAAGACCATAAAACGAAGAAATCAATGACCGTAAAGGAGCATCGCCACTTGGCCAACACTGACAGACATCGCACTCCCACACACTGGGATGTTGAGGATTTGGAGCGAACATATTGGAAGAGCTGCCTGTACCATTCTCCCATTTATGGGGCTATGGTATGCGGCTCCTTGTTTGGTGAAAAGACAGAGCATTGGAACCTCACACACCTGGGGACGATCCAGGGTCTCCTGGAGCAGGAGTGTGGAGTTGTTGTCAAAGGCGTCAATCCCCACTCCCTGTACTTTGGCCTGTGGAAGACCACCTCCGCTTGGCACACGTAGGACAAGGACCTGTACAGCATCACCCACCTGCACTTCAAGGAGCACAACACTTGGTATGCGGTGCCCCATGAGCAAGGAGCCCGCCTGGAAAAGCTCCCTGGCAGTTCTAGTGTCTGCGAGAGAACTTCCTGCGGCACAAGGTGGCCCTCATCTCACCCAGCCTCCTCAGGGAAAATGCATTCCCTTTGGTCGGATCACCCAGGAAGCAGGCGCGTTCATGGTCACATTCCCCTAGGGCTCCCACGCTGGCTTCCATCGCGGTTTCAACTGTGCGGAATCCATCCATTTCGCCGTCCTGCGCTGGGTTAATTATGGTAAAGCTGCTTCTCAGTGCAGCTGCGGGGAAGCTGGGGTCACATTTCCCATGGACGCCTTCGTGCGCATTCTGCAACCTGGGCGCCATGAGCTGTGGAAACAGGGCAGGGACCGCACCTCCGTGGACCACGTGGAGCTCACAGCACTGACCAGCCCGGAGTGGACGGCCTGGAAGGAAGCCCAAGCTCTTCAGGGGCATCTGCAGTCCTTTAATCCACGCAGGGCCAGGACTTGCTCTCTGACTCTGGCTGCAACACAGTGGGCTTGGGGGCTGTGCACTGGTGTATCCTGGTCTCACACATCCCTCCTGGGCAGGCAGCTCTGCTGTGCAGCCTGAGGTCCCTACCTTCAATGTCAGTAGTCCTGCGGGATCCAGTGTCTCCCCACTTCCCACCTCAGTTCCATCTGTCCAGTGTCTCCAGCCTCCACAAATGGGAGTCGCACTAGGAGCCCTTGGGACTGAATCCCACCAGCAGTCCAGGGAGTCCAGGGACATGAGGCACACAGCACGATCACTTGTGCACCTTCCCTCTGAGCCCCTGCCTGCTGCTGGATCATCAACAGATGACCCTGTCCCTCAGAGTTTTGAGATGCAGCATCCTGTCAAAGCTTCTGGGTGCTGCTGTGACCCCATCTTCCGACCTTGGAACCCCTGCTTGATCCTGATTTCCTGAGCATGCTCGCCCCTGCCTGCTGTCACTGGACATCTCAGGGAATCTCGTGGACATGGTCATGGTTATGCAGAGTCCTACCAGTGAGTGTTTGCCTTCGAAAACATTCTCAAGCCAAGTTGCTGTGCACTGCATGTCCCTTGTAACCTACTCAGTTTTTGCTATGTACCACTCAGACACCTGCAAATTCCTGCCTTCAATGATGTCAACAATCAACTTGACCGATCACTGGGCACAGAATAATGGAGCTGCTTCTCCTAAATCCTAAAAGAGGGCCAATACCAAGGTTCTTCTTTCTCTTTGAGCTCAGCTCAATTGAAGTTCTTGTCAAATGTGAGTGTGACTCTCATGCTCTCAGCCCCAGGAACAACAGTCTCACCAGCCAATATTCAACTTGGAAAGTGGTGACCTATCGTGACCCATTTACTTCACCCTCAGAAGTGCAAATTCTAGGTGTCCCAATATTTTCTCTTACTATGGACCTCCCCATCTCAATGACTACTATGTTGTTTGAAATCTCAGAGCACTTGGAAACACTTATGTGTCTTTTCTGAACAAGAATTGGGTGCTGTCCTTGAAAAAGAAATCCCTTGTCTGGATATCTTGAGCCCACTGTTTTCCAGTGTGTCTTGATACCTGGCAGCATCAAGTATCAAGATCAACTGTTTCAAAGGTGACTCTGTGATATTTAAGGAGGCAAACTGCCAGGCTTTTCTCTGATAATGCAGGATGTTGATTCAAATGGTGACACTTTAGCCCCCACAAAAAATTTGGACCAACATTGGATGATGTTGAGAATCTAAATGAGACTCTTAACTCATTTGCACTCTGAAAAATTGATCCAGTCTTCTACCAGTGAACATAGCTACTTCTTCTAATGAACCCCACACCTTTAACACACTCCATTAATTAAACCAAACAACTGCTCATGTAGAAACTGCACCTTTGTCCCTTGGAGTCTGTTATTATTTGGGGTTCAAGGATATCTAATTTGTGTTCATTAAATTTGTTGTTTTCAGTGTGTATCAAAAAAGGAAATAAATGGTGAAGGGAGACATCAGATAATGCAAGATAGGACAAAATAATCATTTATAAATTATCAAGGTTCATGAGGGAAGGTGTGCAGGGAGGAAGGGAGAAAATGAGGAGCTGATGCCAAGGGCATAAGTGGAAACCAAGTGTTTTTTTTTTTTTAATTTTAACAATTTATTGGGGCTCATACAATTCTTTTCACAGTTCATATATATACATACATCAATTGTATAAAGCACATCTGTACAGTCTTTGCCCTAATCATTTTTTTCTCTTTTCTTCTTTTACATTTTATTAGGGACTCATACAACTCTTACCACAATCCATACATATACATACATCAATTGTATAAAGCACATCCATACATTCCCTGCCCCAATCATTCTCAAGGCATTTGCTCTCCACTTAAGCCCCTTGCATCAGGTCCTCTTTTTTTTCCCCTCCTCCCTCCCCCTTCCCCCCTCCCTCATATGCCCTTGGTAATTTATACATCGTTGTTTTGTCATATCTTGCCCTATCCGGAGTCTCCCTTCCCCCCTTCTCTGCTGTCCCTCTCCCAGGGAAGAGGTCACATGTGGATCCTTGTAATCAGTTCCCCCTTTCCAACCCACTCACCCTCCACTCTCCCAGCATCGTCCCTCACACCCTTGGTCCTGAAGGTATCATCCACCCTGGATTCCCTGTACCTCCAACCCTCGTATGCACCAGTGTACAGCCTCTGTCCTATCCAGCCCTACAAGGTAGAATTCGGATCATGGTAGTTGGGGGGAGGAAGCATCCAGGATCTGGGGGAAAGCTGTGTTCTTCATCGATACTACCTCACACCCTAATTAACCCATCTCCTCTCCTAAACCCCTCTATGAGGGGATCTCCATTGGTCGACACTTGGGCCTTGGGTCTCCACTCTGCACTTCCCCCTTCATTTAATATGATATATATATACATATATATACATACATATATACATATACACATATATACACATACATACACACACTTATATCTTTTTTTTTTTTTTGCATGATGCCTTATACCTGGTCCCTTGGGCACCTCGTGATCGCACTGGCCGGTGTGCTTCTTCCATGTGGGCTTTTTTGCTTCTGAGCTAGATGGCCGCTTGTTCACCTTCAAGCCTTTAAGACCCCAGACACTATCTCTTTTGATAGCCGGGCACCATCAGCTTTCTTCGCCACATTTGCTTATGCACCCATTTGTCTTCAGCGATCCTATCATGGAGGTGTGCAGTCAATGATATGATTTTTTGTTCTTTGATGCCTGGTAACTGATCCCTTTGGGACCACTCGCTCACTCAGGCTGGTGTGTTCTTCCATGTGGACTTTGTTGCTTCTGAGCTAGATGGCCGCTTGTTTATCTTCAAGCCTTTAAGACCCCAGTCACTATCTCTTTTGATAGCCGGGCACCATCAGCTTTCTTCACCACATTTACTTGTTCACCCACTTTGGCTCCAGCCGTTGTGTCGGGAGAGTGAGCATCATAGAGTTCCAATTTAATAAAAGAAGGTATTCATGCATTGAGGGAGTGTTTGAGTAGAGACCCAAGGTCCTTCCGCCACCTTACTACTTGACCTATAAATATAGACACATAGATCTATTTCCCCATCCTCCTATATATATTTGCATGTACATGTCTTTGTCTAGACCTCCATGAATGCCCTTTGACTCCTATCTCTTTCCTCCATCTCCCCTGACTTTCCTCCTGCCCTACTACCATGCTTCATCGCCACCTGGGCTAGAGTATACCTCTTCTCTAAGCAACCTTACCCTTGATCATTTCCCACCAGGCCTGCCACTCCCACTTCTCTACCATTTGGGGTCCCATGTTTTTCCCTTGTCCCTGGGTTTGTTAACACCACTTCCTTACCCCCCCCTACCTCCCCACCCCAAGTCCCCCCAAAACTGTCCGTCCCGTTGTTTTTCCTCCAGATAGTTCATCCAGCCTGTCCTATTCAGACAGACCTGTGGAGTCACTAACATGCACGAAAACTAGACAGAGGAAAACAAAGCAACAGTATACAACCAGACAACAAAACAACAAAAACAAACCACTGACAAAGAACAGAATAAAACAGTTCACAAGAGAAAAGCTTGTAGTTAGTTCAGGGATCGTTTGCTGGCCCTTAGGAGCGTTTTCCAGTCCAGTCTGTTGGGGCACCACGCCCTGGCCCCGAAGTCCACTTTCAGCATTCCCTGGGGACCTTGCCACTCCATTCCCTTGCTGTTCCGCTGCACTCCCCCAGTGATTTGCCTCGGTGTGGTGGGATCAGGTCAGGTGCAATTCCCACACTGTGTCTCCGGTGCCCCTGTATCACCCTTAGTCACTGAGGGGCATCATGTCTCATAGTGGGGCCAGCCATGTTGTTCTCTCTGTGGACTGGCTGCTCTACTCAGAAACATCATCATCACGGCCTGGTGGGCCAGGCTATGCTCCACTCTCTCCTCCTGCCCCTTCATCTGCTCCCGTGTGCTCTGATCAAATATGTCCATCTCCCAGAGCTGCAGAGTCAATGTCGTCCTTTGGAAAAAATTCTTTTTGGGGGAGGGGCAGGAATCCACTTAATTTATGGTGCTGGGGCCAGCCTCCCAGACCTCTCCACCGGTTCCCTCCTCCACGAAACCAAATGTTTTGAGAATGATGATGGCAACCAATGTACAAATGTGCTTTTTAATTGTTTATCTTTTATTTCATAATCATAAACGTAACTCTGCTTCCCAGCTGGACTCGGGGAATAAGGAAAGAGAAAACTCGAAGAACTGGAGTGAGAGCACAAGATTAATTGATACTGCCAGCACATGGGAAATAGAAGGGTGATTTCCCAAGCTACACAAGGAATGGTCTGGTGCTTAAGATAAAACAGAAAATTCTGATCACATTTAATTAGAGTTGTCCACAGTCAGCAATGGTGATCTTCTTGCTGGTCTTGCCATTCTTGGAACCACAACGCTCCATGGCTTCCACAATGTTCATGCCTTCTTTCACTTTACCGAAGACCACGTGCTTGCCATCCAACCATTCAGTCTTAGCAGTGCAGATAAAAAACTGGTAATCACTTGTATTGGGTCCAGCATTCACCATAGACAGGATGCCAGGGCCTGTGTGCTTCAGGATGAAGTTCTCATCTTCAAATATTTCTCCATAGATGGACTTGCCACCAGTGCCATAATGGCGTGTGAGGTCACCACCCTGGCACATAAACCCTGGAATGATTCTGTGGAAGCAGGAACCATTGTAACCAAAACCTTTCTCCCTAGTGCTCCGAGCGCGGAAGTTTTCTGCTGTCTTTGGAACGTTGTCTGCAAACAGCTGGAAAGAGACATGGCCGAGGGGCTCGCCATCAGCTGCTATGTCGAAAAACACAGTAGGGTTTACCATGGCTGGGCACAGCAGGACCAGACAGGAATACAGATTCAGGCGGTAGCATATGCAAAGTGCATATAAATGTGCTTTACACAATTGATGTATGTATGGATTTGATAAGAGTTGCATGAGGCCCAATAAAATGATTTTTTTTAAATTGTGGTGATGATTGTACAACTCTTCTTTTTTTTCTCCAACTCTTCATGATGTGATCAAACTATTGAATGGTATGATATGTGAATAATATGAAACAAAACTGTTAAAAATATGACTGAACTATTGATTTGTATATTTTGTGAATTATATGCCAATAAAACTGTTTAAAAATTTTTTAAAAACAACATATTTGGAAACGACTTTTGTGTATGAGATATATTAAAAACAAAATGACTCATCATCTATCCAGAGAGGATAAGAAGTAGATGCAACCTGAAGACTACACAGAATATTCTGTCCCATTTTCCAGAGTAGATGTTTCATGGGGGAATGGAAGAAAAGTGTACAACAAAACATCAGGTGCAATAAATAGGCGGAGCTACTGCCCAGAGATACTTTCTAATCATTGAACTGAAATTACTCCTGGACGTCTCCTTTCAGCTGAATCACAAATTGGCTAAAAAATAAATGAAATACTCTATGATTTGTCTGGAGCCATGAGGCCAAGCCATTACTTGGAATTTATTAGCCTGAGCTCTGGATATTCTTCCACCCCAGCCTACGTGACAGAGCACTGCAGCTGTGTTTGACATACTTATCTTTCCAGAAACAGATAAAGAAGTCTCTATCTCTCTGCATGATTCTGTTCTGAGGTCATTATTCCCGGAATGAACTCTGCTCGCAAACTTGGGTAAACGTGTTTAATGAGTATATGTAAGCACCTGCATCTTGTTCCCCCCACTATTGTTCTCAAGGAAACATCTACATCTTGCTTCCCCCACTATTGTTCTCAGGGAAACACCTGTGGCTTGCTTCCCCCATTTATTGTTCTCTGGGAAACACATGCGCTTGTTTCCCTTTCCCTGGCCTGTATAAGCTATAACTTTCAACTCAATGAACAAGACTTGATCAGGATATTGTCTTGTCTCCATTCTCCGTGCCTCTTGTCCCCCCAATTCCCACTCTCTCCTCCAGGATCCACGTTGAATGTCCCACGGGACGGGACAATGATTACTGGCCTTTTTTGCATTGAACATCCACAGTCTGAAACATGCCCATGCCAATGTTGTTCCCCAAGACCTTATCCCAGATACTCTATGCCTCCACTGAGTATGCTTTCAGGGCTGAGAGAAAGGGTTAGGGTTCTCTGCTGGCAGCTACCAGTCCTCTGCAGCATTGCTTGTAGATCCATTCCTTCCTCAGAGTCACACTCCCTGGCCAAGCATTTGAGACCACTTCCATTGAGGACACTGCAAGGCAGGCTACCAGAGATCAAGTGGAGTGACTGGATGAGGGGTATGTGATGAGTCAGAATGGCAGTCAAGGGGACCCCCTTCCCCATTATGCCCAATTATGTTTTCCATTGTAGTCTTCATGTACCAAGAAGGAAACAGAAGAAACTTTTACTATCATTATTATTATTGCAATTGATTTTATTATTTTATTAGGAGCTCTTACAGATATTATAGCAATTCATCGTTCTATTAGATCAAACCTAGTTGTACAATTGCTACCATCATTATTTTCTTTCTTTCTTCCTTCCTTCCTTTCTTTCTCTTTCTTTCTTTCTTTCTTTCTTTCTTTCTTTCTTTCTTTCTTTCTTTCTTTCTTTCTTTCTTTCTTTCTTTCTTTCTTTCTTTCTTTCTTTCTTTCTTGTTAGTTCAAAGATCGTTTGTTGGCCTTTAGGAGTGTTTTCCAGTCCACTCTGTTGGGGCACCACGCCCTGGCCCAATATCCACATTCAACATTCCTTGGGGATCTTGCAACTCCACTTCCTTGCTGTTCCGGTGCACTCCCCCAGTGTTTTGCCTCGGTATGGTGGGATCAGGTCAGGTGCAATTTGCACACTGTGCCTCCTGTGCTGTTCTCTGTAGCTACCATCATCAATTTCAAAGCATTTTTTTCTTCTTTAACTCTTTGACATCAATTCCCCTTTATCCTCCCGACCCCCCATCAATCCTTAATATATATTATAATTATTGCCCTATTTTACACCATCCAGTGTACCCATTTACCTACAATTCTGTTGTTAGTTCCCTGCGCCTGGGCTTGTACAGTCATCATTGCTATCAGTCCCCCTTCTCCTTTCCATATGCTCAGGGAATCATTACTCTCATTACTGTTTATGAGGGGTTTATCTATCTTGGATTTTGTGCATCAAAAGGTCTCAATTGTACAAATGTACACATGCAGGTCTAGTAAGATTAGTGAGGTAAATCTAAGGGTGTAATAGTGAGGCAAGGAAATATTTTTTAATAGAGGACAGTTATGTGTTTAATCAGAGTTATACTGCACCCTGCACATATCATCCTTTATATATAGCCCTTGTGTAAGGGACTGTCTAATTGTCTTACAGGTGTCTCAACTTTATCCATGCTTTTTCACATCAATTTGATTGGTTGTTTTTGAACTTCTGATTCCTGTTGACACCTCATGATCATACAGGCTGTTATGATTTCATGTGGTCTTTGTTGTTTCCCTCCTAAACAGTCCTGTGTTTAACCTCAGGGCTTTATGATCCCAGGTACTATATGTTTTAAGAGCCGAGCACCATCAGTTTTCTTCACCACATTTGCATATGTACCCATTTTGTCATCAGCAATTGAGTATCACACGTTGCCACAATATTAGAGTTGTTTTCGTTGTATGTTTTCTTTCCAACTTGCTAATTATCACAGTTCTCATAAAAAGTTCTTCAATCTCATGGCACAATGAGAATTGCCTACAGAAAATATCCTTTTAAATCATTTTTTTCGTGATTGACAGGTTCCCAGGTTCCCTTAAGAGCTCCACTTCTGCAATGTCAGTGGCTATTCGATGGTGATGACAAAGAGTCACGTTCCAAACTTTCAAGATAACAAGGCTTTATTCAAGGAGTCTGGTTCACTTCGGGGAGGTAAAATCGCAATGTGGGATGTAGATCACAGAAGACAGTCAATGGATACATGATACTGAATGAGACATCAGGTGGGTTCAGATTCATCAACGATAACAATGTTTGTGGAGCTAGATTTAGCACACACACACACACACACACACACACAAAAACCCAAACCACCTGTGCTAGTCCTGGTTGACTAGAGAAACAAAATTCATGGACACTCAAATATGTATAAGAAAGAGCTTTATATTAAAGGGCAATTGTGTATTGAGAAACATCCAAGCCCAGTCTAGGACAAGTCTATAAGTCCAATATTAGCCCATACGTCCAATACTGGTTAATAAGTTCCTCTTTAGACTTGTGGAGCTATGCAATAATGCCAAATGCAGAAAGACCACTGGCCAGTGGGTGGAAATTCTTGTGGACCCAGGGGCGGTGGAAGCATCTAAGTGCTGGCGTGGGTCTCCATGTGGTTCCTCCAGTTCCAGAGCTCTGGGTGCATCGGTATAGATACAAGTGCCTTTTTAACAGGAATGTCTTACAGGGAGTGAGTGTATCTGGCCTCCAGTGGGTTATTTATCTCTTTTGCACACCAAATGAGTCATCCAGCTGTCTATGAGTTTTTTTCTCTAGCTTACCTGGATTAATACATAGCTATGAAAGCAACCCGTATTGAACTCTTAGATTAACCAATAAGCCAATATACTGTCCATTGTGACCTCCAACTGCATTTATTACACAGCCCTTCAGATACCATCCTACTTAGCAGGCCTCAAAAATGTGCAATGTAATTGTTTTTGCCACACTCTCCTAAGAGAAAAGGTATAAACCTCTAAATCAGTAAAAGTGATTCAAAAAAGAAAGAAACTTGATATAGATAAAACACTATTAATAAATTGAAACAAAGTAGAAAGTCTTTACACCCAGACATTAAAACGTATTTTATAGCCATAGCAAACAAAACAGACTGGTACTGGTAAAACAATTGATATGAAGACTGGTGGATTATAATTGAACACCGGAAATACAATCAAATACCTATAGACACCTAATCTTTAAGGCAGAGTAAGTGGGGGCAGAGATAATCTTTTCTCTAAGAAATCTAATTTACGTTGGCTCTTTACCTACAACAACAAAAAAGAAAAATAAGAGGACCCATACTACACACCATGTATAAAAATGAACTCACCATACATCAGAAACCTAAATAGAAACCCCAGAACCATAAAGGCTAGCAATGAAATTTTAGGGACAAACTAAAGGTCACTATCAAGGCATAAACACACTGTGAACATAATGAAATATCAGCAGTATAAACGAAAAGTAAAGAACTGAGACATACTAAAAACAATAAACATTTATACACATTGAAATAATTCATCAAAAGAATTAAGAGAAAACGCACAGATTGAGAAAACCATTCAGTAATAATACATCAAATTAAGGGCAAATCTCCAAAATCTGTACGCAACTAAAACATTTAACAAGAAAAATACAAATAACCCAATCGAAAAAATAGGTACAAGACAAAAACAGACAATTCATTAAAGATGGCATCTAGATGTCAAACAATCATATTAAGAAATGTTAACATTCACTAGCAAGAAGAGAAAAATAGATTAAAACAATGAGGAAATACCACCTGACACTCACACATTTATCAAAATTCAAGACGGCAAAATAATAAATACTAAAGACAAAGAGTAGAAATTGGAATGCTCATACCTTTCTGGTGGAAATCAGTGCGACACTTCCTTAAACAAATGCAAATCCAAATACTTTAAAATCTAGTAGTCTCTTCATTTTTTATATACCCTAAAGAAGTAAAGAATACAATATGAACAGACATATGTATACTTGTTTATTGCTGCATTTTCCAAAATATAAAAAACAAGGAAATAACCAAAAACGCTTATTATAAAGGAATAGACAAACAAACCCTGGTACTTCCATATAATAGAATATCATGCATCATTAAAAACAAAATGACTGTTAAACAGGAGGAGACATGGAAAAAAACTAGAGAACATTATGCTTAGCAAACTCCCTCAATCTTACAAACATAAATGTTTAATAATACTAGCATTATTATGCAAAGAACTTGGATTATACTTGAAAAGATAAGATTTTGATGACTGTGAGGAGGCAAAGGACAGGGATTGAACAGGGACAGGAGAGCCATAGGTTATTGAGGAGGATGGGGCAGAGAAAACAAAGAGAACCACTTGCATGGAGTGTTTAAAATGGTACTGCTGTTGATTTCCATTTCTTGAGAGATGGGTGGTGTAAATATATGCAGTGTACATATTTTTTTAAATCCCTCAAGATTTCTTATTCTTCCAATCTAAATATTGGTCTAAGTGACTAACAAAAGAATAAAAAACCAAAAAGCAAACTGAACTGGACTTTAACTATAGAAAAAAGTTCACTTCCAACAAAAAAGACAAAAGAAATCAGTAAAGGCTTTTTTTTTATGGGTACCCAACCTACTAAGAATCACTGACTTTATTAATCCATTGTGCTGGAAACTGAGAGCAGCATAGTAAAACGCTTAGACAAATAGGCAGACGTAAGTAAAGAAGCAGACTAAGACTCGGGACAAGAGAAAGAGAGAAGAAACTGGTGTTGCTGGTCTTTAGATTGCAATATGCTTTCTTCCAGAGTTGATAAGGAACACATTTCCATGGCAGAGAAATTCATTCTATCTCAGTGTCCGATAGAAATTGTCCTCTGTTAAAAGTCTTTTAAGGCATTTTTTCCATGATTGCCTGATGATCCCTGACCACTTTTCATTGTGAGCCCAACTTCTGCTTTTTCACTAGCTGTTTCAACAGTAATGATAAACAAGCCTGGCCACAATAGAGTTTGGGAAGGTAAAACTCTTGTGGGTCATTGACCATCAAGGACAGAACAATGTACATAACGTATTTAATGGGACATTAGATGGATTCAGATTAAGAAAAACCACTTGCAGCCCATGTTATTTTAGGTGAAACAAAGAAATAGATCAGAAACTTCCTCAGCTAAGTTACTGAGGTGTTCTTTCTCTCTGAATTGCTAATTTTCAATCACTGAATGATGTGTTCAGTTGTCACTAAGACAAGGCCCATTTTTATCAGGTTTATGCCCACTTTAATAGCTCTGTCTACTTAGAATTGTTCTTAAAGGAAAGACTTAGACCATTCAATTTTGTTGTTTTTAATATGTACTTTCTTCCTGAATTGCTAATTAACAAAAGTCTAAGTAGTTGGACAGCATGCCCTCCACCCACCACTTTTCTGTCACTTTGTCTTTGTCTCATGGCTTTTGTGTTGCTGTGATTCAAATGCAAAGGCGTTTCAAATGCAAGCAGGGTCAACCAAAGTGAAGAGTTTTTAGCAGAACTTCCAGGAGTCCCTCATTACCTCCATGCCCCGCCCCTTGGGAAAGACCCTACCCCTACCCAAGTGATGTCATTTCCTGCCGAACCCACTTCCTCTGACTGAGAATGTGCAGTGCGAGGGTCCTAGTAGGGTAAGTAAGTCTCTATGTTTCTATGCTGTTCCTAGGCTCGGTGGCTCCCACAGGCCCGGCAACCCCAGCTGTGGCCCCATCCCCACGAATATTACAGTCCCTGCATCTTGTCTGCCCGCGTTCCAGGTCATCGCGACCCCATGGGATATTTCCAGGTAAATCCTTTCTGAGCTAGTTACAAGCCTCTCTGCCTTCGGCTTGGGAATATGCCGGTCCCCTTTACCTGCTCAGGGCCCCTCATTCACCCTCACCCCTTAAGCCGGAAATGCCCGATTGATGGTGGGTTTTTGTCCACCTTGTCAGTTATTGGGCATGAGAGCAGGGGACTTCAGAAAGTCCTTTACTGAAAGGAGAGGCCAGCCTTGGAGTCATCAGGGCACTCTACTGATGACCGAGGTCTGTATTAGCGCTTAACTTGTAAGCACCTTGCTTTGCAAAGAGTACTATAGCAGTGACAGCTCCAAATCCCCGCATAGATTAAGTCCTCACTTGGATTGCAGAGTCCCACATAGAGTAAACCCCCATTGAGTGCTCTCTCCCAAGGAAGCAAAGTTGTAGGTAACCTGGCCCTCAGGCAGAGGGCTTTGGAGTGTGCATTACGTACACCTTTTTCCAGGCAGCCCTGGAAGGGGCAGTCTTTCTTAGAGGCTTGCAGGCCTGTGTGTCCTTGATGGAGGTCACCAAACTGAAGACAGTACAGGGGGTCTCCTAGCCATCCCTTATCAGTCTTGCCCTGGGAAGCATGCCTTCCACCCACCACTTTTCTTTCAGTTTGCCTTTCTGTCTGTGCTTCTGTGTCGTTGTGATACAAATGCAAATATGTTTCAAATGCAATCAGGGCCACCCAAAGTGAACAGGTTTCAGCAGGGTTTCCCGACAAAGAAGAAACTACTAAGAATGAATCCATTGCCACTCTAGGCCCTGTGCCTGACCTCCAGGGCCGTCCTTCCAGGTCGCACTCATTATCTCTAGGCCCCGCCCTTCTCACAGACTCCACCCTCTCCCCTCCCCAGGTGATGCAATTTCCTGCTTAACCCACTTCTGACTGAGAAGGATCCCAGTGAGTGTCCCAGGAGTTTCTGAGGGTGAGTGAGTTTCTGTGTTTTTGTGCTGATCACGGGCGCGGAATCCCCCGCAGGCCTGGCGTCCCTAGCTTGGTCCGGGTTCCTGTGGACATTACACTTGCCACGCCCTGTCTGCCAGTGTTTCAAGGTCGCCGAGACCTGGGACATTTCCAGTTAAATACTTTCTGAACTGGTTGCAGGCCTCAGGCTTCGGGTCTGGGAATACTCTGGCCGCTTTTCTTGCTCAGAGCTCCTCCTGCACCCTCACCCCTCGCTCCAGAAAGGCGCGATTGGGGGTGTTTTTTGTCCTTGTCAGGTCGCGGCCATGAGAGCATGGGGACCCCAGAGTGGCCTTTACTGAAAGGAGAAGTGAGCCTTGCAGTCATCAGGCCACCCCACTGATGATTGAGGCCTGTATTAGAGCTTGGTTAAGTTCTTCTTGCTTTCCAGAAGGGTACAATAGCAGCGACAGCCCAAATCCCAACATAGATTAAGTCCTCACTTGGATGGCAGAGTCCTACATAGAGTAAACCTCCCTTGAGTCCTTTCTTTCCAGGAACCAAGGTTGTAGGTAACATGGCCTCAGGCGGCTTTGGAATGAGGCCAGCTCCAGTAAACTTTTCATTTGATCCCTTTGGGTGTGGCCCTGATTAACCTTGAGACCTGCATATAACAGTTTCTTAGAATCAAATTCTATGTATGTAAATTCTTTTTATCCTGTTGGGTTTTTTTCCTCATATGTTAACTGTTTCTTCATTTTGTTTGAATGTACTGTACAAGAACTGTGTCCTACTAATAGCTCCTCATTTTAAAAATTGTGTCAATTATTTCTAATTAAAGGCTACATCCAGATATATAACTCTTGTATATAGTAAGATAGGATCTTATTTAAAATAAGCTACCATTATTTTCTCTGCCCCACTGCATGGTAGTGCTTGAATGTTTTAGCCTTTTATCCACGTGTTCTTGATAAGAGGCTTGTTTTGTCCACTGCGCTACAGTGGGTTCTGTGAATGATGCCATAGCACCTTACACTACTCCTTATGGTTTCTAGGCTGTAGTCCATGTCTTACCAATGGTCACCTCATGGAACACAACTGCTTTCATTTCATGGAGCTGCCAGTCTTTTAACCATTGGAGCAGGAGGGCTTCTTCACGGGCTAATTTAGATAGGCCACGCTGACATGTTTTTCATTATCGACATGGTGATTCTTAATGGGAATTATGTTTGTTATTCTGATTTAGTCCTATTTCCAACACACTCTCCATGTGCATAAATAGACATGAATATGCGATAATCATGTTCAATTTCCCCTTTGGTTAGGTGCCATGAAGTTAATTCCATCTCGTGGCTATGTTATGTGAGTTCCATAGTGTTTCTGGAGCATGATATTTGTGGAAGCAGATCTCCAGTGCTTCCACAATAATGTGGGCTCTTTACCCCATCAAGCCTCAGTGGAACAGTCTAGTGCAAGCTATTTGTGCCACCTAGAAACTTTCATTGTCCCTAACCTCCCAAAACAAACTCACTGCCACAAAGTCAATTCTGTCTCATAGTGTTCCGTATAGGTGTCCAATATCAAAATCTGTACAGGAGCTTCCCCCAGATCCTGGATGCTTCCTCCCCCCAACTACCATGATCCGAATTCTACCTTGCAGGGCTGGATAGGACAGAGGCTGTACACTGGTACATATGAGGGTTGGAGGTACAGGGAATCCAGGGTGGATGATACCTTCAGGACCAAGGGCGTGAGGGACGATGCTGGGAGAGTGGAGGGTGAGTGGGTTGGAAAGGGGGAACTGATTACAAGGAGCCACTTGTGACCTCTTCCCTGGGAGAGGGACAGCAGAGAAGGGGGGAAGGGAGACCCCGAATAGGGCAAGATATGACAAAATAACGAGGTATAAATTACCAAGGGCATATGAGGGAGGGGGAAAGGGGAGGGAGGGGAAAAAAAAAAAAGAGGACCTGATGCAAGGGGCTTAAGTGGAGAGCAAATGCCTTGAGAATGATTGGGGCAGGGAATGTATGGATGTGCTTTATACAATTGATGTATGTTTATGTATGGATTGTGGTAAGAGTTGTTGGAGTCCCTAATAAAATGTAAAAGAAGAAAAGAGAAAAAAAATGATTAGGGCAAAGACTGTACAGATGTGCTTTATACAATTGATGTATGTATATGTATGAACTGTGAAAAGAATTGTATCAGCCCCAATAAATTGTTAAAAAAAAAAAAAGTAAATATGGAAAAGGAGAAAAAACAAAACAACAAAAAAAAAATCTGTACAGGAGCAACCAGCCTCATTTTCCTCTTGCAGATGTGCTGGTGTGGTTGAACTGCCAGCCTTAAGGGTATCAAATGAAGCCAGAATTAATTTTTTCCCTTAGAAATGAACCAGGCCAAACAGATGCTGTCAAACCCACAGCAGCTCCTGGAGGCTCCATGTGTGTCATTGCACAGGGATGTTGCAGAGGGGTTTCAGTGACTGGTTTCTCAAAGTGCATCACCCAGACTTTCTTCCCGGAGACCCCGAGTAGACACAAACGTCCAGCCTTTCATGAACATCTATCCATGGTAACCATTATAATGCTCAGGGACATAAAAAATGAAGCAAGGCACAGATGCGAGCAAGTACACATACTTAGAAAGGCCAGAAACTATATAAGTTGGAAATTTTTCAGAGAAGGAAAACTCAAAACTATACAATGAGGTTGAGTTTCTAACTATAACATGAGAAACCACACGGTTGAATTTGTAACCTTTGCAGGACCCAGAAAAATAAAGTCATATTGTTAATTTTCAGCTATCAAGTTTTTATGTGAATTGTACAGATATACTGTAACCTAACTGGCCTCTTTACCATAGCTAGAGAATAAAATTAATATCAACTTTAATAGATCTTCAAGAGAGATGGTATATGTAAATAGCTTAATATTCTTCCTGAGTTTTCATGGAAGATTGGAAGATGAACAGGTATCCTAAAATTTTTTAAGATGTACAATATTTGAGAAATTAAAAAATTATTATATTCTATTTAGCATAATCCTGAACTGTCTAGAATAATCTATTAGGAACAGATATGCAGTGGCTTCAAAAGGTTCATGGATAAAGTCCACTGTCTTTATTCCATTTTTCCATGACCTTTTTGAAGCCCCTTGTGCATTCATGGCATAAAGGATTGGCTACCAATGAGCTCCTTGTATCTCAATTAGATAATACTTTATAAATATTAATCATTTTGCCTGCCATTGGATTCCATATGGTGACTGTATTTGGTTTCAGAGTAAAACTATACTCTGTAAGATTTTCAGTGGCTAACTTCAGAAGTTGGTTGATTTCTTGTAGGGTACTGCTCCGTTGCCTTCAATTGCAATCTTTTGTTTGAAAGCTGAGCGCTCAGTCATTTGCACTACTCAGAGACTTCCTTTAAGCACCTACACCTTGAAGTTTGAGTGCTTGCAGTCAGAGCCCTGCATTGCCAGATGTGTCATGAGTTAACGTCCCTTACAAGTTGGTGGGCCTTTTCTGGGGCTACTTTTCTTCGTCTGTTGTTCTTTTATGTGTTCCTGTAATGATACTTTATTGTGTGTGGGATATATGAACAAAGGAACCTATTTGTCACAGTGGGTTAAAAAATGAGCTGCTGACTGCAAGGGCAGCTGTGCAAACTCACCAGAAATGCGCAGGAGAAAGATGAGTCTGCCTGTTCCAGTAAAGATATACAGGCGTGGCAGTCCTAAAGGGAGTTCTACACTGTCTGATAGTTCTGCTGCGAGTTGGCCAGATGTGAGGGCAGGGAGTTACATGTGGACAAGTCCAGACCTTATTCTTGGCCACTTATTCACTATTTGAGGCTAAATGCAATTAGATGAGCATTTTTGTGGACGCTTGTGAAGTGCAAAAAAATTTTTTTTTGCTGACAGTTTTGAGAACTGATCCATTTGTGGAGGAGAGTTGTTTTGGAACATGCTATTTTTAAAATAATTTATTGTGGGCGCATACAACTCTTACCACAATCCATACATACATCCATTGTGTCTGACATCTCCCTTCACCCAGTTTCCTCTTGTACATCCCCCAGGGAGGAGGTTATAATGTAGATCCCTGTAATCAGTTCCCCCTTTCCACCACCCCCTTCCCTCCATCATCCCCCCACCACCCCCCTGTATCGCCTTTCTCACCACTGGTCCTGAAGGGATCATCTGTCCTGGATTCCCTGTGTTTCAGGTTCCTATCTGTACCTGTGTATATCCTCTGGTCTAGCCAGATTTGTAAGGTAGAATTGGAATCATGATAGTTGGAGGGGTGGGGAGAAGCATTTAGGAACTAGAGGAAAGGTGTAATTAATTTTCATCATTGCTACACTCCAGCCTGACTAGCTCATCTCCTTCCTGCGATCCTTCTGTAAGGGGATGTCCAATTGCCTATAGATGGGTCTTCAGTACTCAATCTGCACTCACCCTTATTCATAATGATTCGATTTTTTGTTCTCTGATGCCTGATACCTGATCCTTTTGACACCTCCTGATCACACAGGTTGGTGTGCTTCTTCCATGTGGGCTTTGTTGCTTCTGAGCTAGATGGCCACTTGTTTACTTTCAAGGCTTCAAGACCCCAGATGCTGGGCACCATCAGCTTTCTTCACCACGTTTGCTTTTGCACCCATTTTTCTTCAACGATCATATTGGGAAGGTGTGCACACAATGGTATGATTTTTTTGGAATATGCTACTTTTTATTGATTTCAATTTTTTTTTATTCACTGAAGTCTCAATGACACACCTTTCTGACATCCTTTATCCTTATTTAAATTTATTTGGTCAACCTGGGGTTTGACTATCCTTAAAACATAACAAGTACATTCCTTCCTGATACCCTGTGGTCTGGTATTTTCTCCTTTAGGAACAAACTCTTTTGGGCTATCCATTAGTTAATTCCCATTACAGCCTTCAAATCACTATTTTCAATGAATTCAATTAATTAGACTACTAAGGGCAGATAACGAAAACCACCACTAGACAAAAGGTCTGGATAGGCAGGTACGCAGAATGATTTCAGAATGGAAATCAGCTGAGAGAGTGCCTATGTTCACCGCCCCTCTGTTTTCAGGAAAGATGCTTGCTCTGGGTCCTAACTAAATTAATTAATTAGAGGCATTGAAAAGGATGCCTTTTTTTTGGTTAGTTGCCACCTAGTTTTCTCCAATTTATAACAACACTGTGCACCCATGGTAATGTAGTACGCTATGTGTTGGGTTGGTACCCACATGTTCAGCCTTTCAAAACTGCTAACTGGTCCACAGTAGAGAGATGAGGCTTTCTACTCCCTTAAAGACTCGCAGTTTCAGAAACGCACCGGGCCTGTTCTACACTGCTCTTTAGGAATGATTGAGTCCGAATTGACTCAATGACAGTGATTTTTATTTTTAATATACAACAGAAAAACAAAACCAAAAAAAAAAAAAACTTGCTCTGTGATCTCCGTACTCTGAGTTCAACATGGTCAACTTTTTTCTCTGAGACTGAAATGGTGACTTTGGGCTCATCACAATTTGGTCATGAACCTGAAAGTCCTCATTTGCATTTCTTATAACTATTGCTTCTTTTGTTTTACTTTCTTGCTAGTGCTTCTTCATGCTCCATTTATTTTTCCAGTGTGGGATTTCCATCAATACTTATTGCTAATGAGCTTTTCATTTGGTGGGTGACCTTGGAGCTTCCCTCTCCTGGCCATGAAGACCTGGGTGCTCTTTGACTCCTTTGCTTGTACGTTTGAGAAAGGAAATCAAACCATATTTGCAAACTCATCACAGAACCCCCCCCTACATTGTTCGAATTTCCTTATCATGCCAAGGTTCACTGGCTAGTTTCCTAAAGTGATCATTTTATTTCTCCCTGTGCTAGTTCATGAAATGTAAATATGCATGTGTTACTGCTTAGGCTCCACCTCTGTTGCATTTCTCATACAAGTTATTACCATTTGACCTTGTGCTTTTCTTCTTGTTAGTTGTAGATTCATTTTCAACTCATAGCCACCTCATGTGTCCAGGGTAGAACTGTTGGTTTTAGAATGGTGTGCCCTTTCAGAACAAATTGGCCTTGTTTTGATTTCCTCAATGCTGTGTCTGCTTTGCCTGGGTATTATATTACCTCAATCAATTGAATAAATGCAAGAGCCAGTTATATGGGCCTGAGGTAAGCAGTATTGTCTGAGACTCATGGACTCTTCCAGGCAAATGAGTTCCAGTTACCTGAATTGAATAGATTGTTTTCTTCGTTTCCTCTTTGTACTACACAGAATATCTCTTGACAATGAGGCTACATGGGCCCGTAAAGATTTACAGACTTGGAAACGCTAATGAGCAGTTTCACTCCCTGTTATATGGTGAAAATGAGTTAAAATGTACTTGACAGCACTACATTTGGTTTGGTTCATCATGAAGGAATGGGAAGGCTTTAAAACATGGCACCTGATGCACTGCTGTGCATGAGATTTTGAAAGTCTTATTGGATCGACATTAGGTTACATTGTTGTAGCAGATTTGTAGAGTGACCGGTGAAGCTCATGTGACGTTTATGTTATAGCTAGTTGGTGATGCTGTGAAATTTTATCATGAAAGTGAAACCTTTTCTATGTTGTTGTTAGGTGGCATTGTGTCCATGGCAACCCTAAAACCCTCTATTTAACAGCGTGCCCTGCCCTGCACCATCTTCACAAATGTTCCCATGTTTGAGCCCATTGTGACAGCCCCTGTGTCGATCAATTTTGTTGAAGTCCTTTCTCTTCTTTGCCTCTCTCTCCCTTACCAAGCATGATGGCCTTCTCCAGGGACTGGTCTATCCTTAAAAAATGTGGGAACAAAAGTCTGACAAGTTATAGAGGCCAGTCCCACAGCTGAGAGAATGCTAGTGGTCATCATGTTCAGCTAGTCTGCCTTCCATGACCTGCAAATGTGAAAAAATCTTTAAAAAATCTAAAATGTGAAAACATCTCAAAGCCTGGTGTAAGTACTAGGATCCTTAGACAGTTTACCAGTCAAATGCATTGAAGTTCTGTCTACTTATACGAAAATTGGAATCTAACTACATTTTCCCAATTAGCAAAAAGACGAACATGCTATAATGATATTTCATAGATTGTGCTCTTTTGTCAGTATATCCTATGGGCTTAGTGTATATTTATGTGTGAGTGTCCACTGTTCTTTGAGGGGAGTAGGCCATAATAATTACATGACAGTAGCTTTGTGTCTCAGAGTGGGAAAATTTTTGAGGATATCACTATTCATTTTTTAAAAAATCATTTTATTAGGGCTCCTACAACCCTTAACACTATCCACGTGTACATCAATTGTGTAAAGCACATTTGTACATTCATTGCGCTCATCAATCTCAAACATTTACTCTCCAATTAAGTCCCTGGCATCAGCTCCTCATTTTTCCCCTCCTTCTCCACTCCCCCCTCCCTCATGAACCCTTGATAATTTATAAATTATTATTTTGTTATATCTTGCCCTGTCCGACGTCTCCCTTCACCCCCTTTTCTGTTGTCCATCAACCAGGTTGGAGGGCACATGTTGATGCTGGTAGTTGGTTCCAAACCACCCTGCTTTCACTCTCCCAGTATCACCACTCTCACCACTGGTCCTGAATGGATCATTCACCCTGGATTCCCTGTGTTTCCAGTTCCTATCTGTACCAGTGTACAGAGGGTATCTATATTCTATTGCTACCTTTCACTCTTGCCATGTTACCCATTTCCCTGTTCAATAGCTTGTTCTATCTCCATGAAAGTACAAAATACACAAGAGTGCAACTGCAGAGTGACTGGAAAGTAGGAGAGTAACATAGACACACCACAGAAAACTTCATAATTCCCCAAATAATCATCTCTATCAGCAGGTAATATGTCCGCTCTTGATCATGTAGAATTCTCCAAGACAATTCCAAGAATGCAGGGCTATGGGTTGCTACTTTGTTAGTTCATATCAGTAGCTCTCCAATGGCTAAGGAGGGGCCACAGGGAGAAGCACAAATTCTGCACTGTTTCCTGGTTGTTATCTTGCCTTCGCCCTGTGCTTCATGTTCTTCTAATAAATATTCTGGTTGGTCCTGTGCAAGGAGGTGATTTGTCTCCTCCCTCTAATGGAAGAGAGGATATGAATGTGGAATTGAGGCTTTTATTTTGGTCATTCATCTGATTTGTGTGTTCTGACTGTTCTCTATTCTGAAAAAGAGATAGGAATAAGATTGCAGTTGGTCACAAACTGTACAGAGATAAACTCATTATGCTAGAAGCATGCAGTCGTTGGGATAGCATGTAATTAGTCAGGAAGTGTGTCTAGTGCAGTGGTTCTCAACCTTCCTAATGCTACGGCCCTTTAATGCAGTTCCTCATGTGCGGTCACCCCCAATTATTTTCATTACTGTAATTTTGCTACTGTTGTGAATCTGGCAACCCCTGTGAATGGGTCACTCAACCCCGAAAGGGGTCACAACCCACAGGTTGCGAACCCCTGATCTAGTGGTTGGTGAGGTAGGTTAGCTAAACCCTGTTGGAAATCTTTAGTAGAACAAGACCCCTGTGTCTAATCCATGTGAAATGAAGTCTCTATTTCCCAGGACTGTCATCTTCATCTTTCATATAGTGGAATGCATGGCACCTTGCTGAACCCGAATATAATGGATATTTTAGGACACTGTGGCTGTTGAAGAGGTGGCTGTGAATTTCTCTTAGGAAGAATGGGCATTGCTGGACCTTTCTTAGAGGAAACTATAGAGACAACATGTGATGACAGAAACTTTTAGAAACCTGACCTCAGTCGGTATGAATATTTTCATTAAAAAAGCAAAATGTGTGTGTGTGATACTCATTGATGCTACTGCAGTATGTGGGCTGAGTAATGGGAATACTTTGTTATATGAACAAGTATAGGAATTTCCTCTCAGGAGCATGCATGTCATGCTTCCCCCCATGAATCTAAAGCTTAGTGTTATAGTAACTTCTTATATCAAGTGTGACTATGAGTCTACTAAGTTTCCTTACATGTTATAAATGTGAGTGTTGACCTTTTGTGCAGAGAGTATGTGTGCATTGTGCCTTGTAAGAGCTCTGTGTTTTTTACAAGGTTAACATGATAGCTTCATTTATTTAAAATCATTTTATTGGGGGCTTGTACAACTCTTATCACAATCCATATATCCATCCATTGTGTGTCAAGCACATTTGTACATTTGTTGCCTCATCATTCTCAAAATATTTATTTTCTACTTGAGCCCTTGATATCAGCTTCTCATTGTTTCCCTCCCTCCCCGTTCCCCTCTCCCTCATGAATCCTTGATAATTTATAAATTATTATTATTTTGTCATGTCTTACACTGTCCAACATCTCCCTTCACCCACTTTCTGTTGTCCATCCTCCATGGAGGGCATTACATGTAGGTCCTTGTCATCGGTTTCCCCTTTCTACCTCACCTTCCCTCCATCCTACCAGTATCACCACTCTCACCACTGGTCCTGAAGGGATCTTCTGCCCTGGATTCCCTATGTTTCAGGTTCCTATCTGTACCAGTGTCCATCCTCTGGTCTAGTTGGATTTGTAAGGTAGAATTGGGATCATGATAGTAGCGGGGGAGGAAGCATTTAGGAAGTAGAGGAAAGTTGTGTTTTTCATCGTTGCTACATTGTGTCCTGACTGGCTCATCTTCTGTAAGGGGATGCCCAGTTGCTGACAGATGGGCTTTGGTTCCCCAACCTGCACTCCCCTTCATTCACAATGATTTGATTTTTTGTTCTTTGATGCCTGATACCTGATCCCTTTGACACCTCGTGATCACACAGATTGGTGTGCATCTTCCATGTGGGCTTTGTTGCTTCTGAACTGGATGGCCACTTGTTTACTTTTAAGCCTTTAAGACCCCAGATGCTATATCTTTTGGTAGCTGGGCACCATCAGCTTTCTTCATCACATTTGTTTATGCACCAATTTGTCTTCAGTGATCATGTTGGGAAGGTGAGCATCACGGAATGCCAGTTTAATAGAACAAAGCGTTCTTGCATTGAGGGAGCACTTGAATGGAGGCCCAATGCCCATCTGCTACCTTAATACTAAACCTATAAATGTATGCACATAAATCTTTTTCCCCATGATCATATAAAAATATATTTACATATGTACATGCCTGTATTTAGATCTCTGTAAATGCCCTTTGCTTCCTAGTTCTTTCCTTTACTTCCTTTTACTTTCTTGTTGTTCTGTTATCACGCTCAGCCTTCATTTGGGTTTCAGTAATTCCTCTCAGTTACATTGCCTTTGATCAATGCCTACCAGACGTCCTACACCCTCCTTGCCAGTGATCAATGCCTACCAGGCGTCCTACACCCTCCTTGCCACTCTAACACATCATCATGGGTCCTGTAGGTGCAATTTACAGCAATAATAAGTAAAAATTATAATAAAGTCACAGAACATGAGAGATAGAAGAGAGATTGAAATAATGGAGTTAGACACATTTCATAGTAGCATCCTCACCTCAGCCTCACTTGGTCCACATGGAGAGAGAGATTTATTGCTAACCAAGGTTTTATATTCTCTGGGGACATGTAAGCCCCCTAATTAAAGGTGAAGACATCCGTCACAGGAAAGGGTTGTGCTATGGGTTACACAGTTATGGCAGGGGATGATCTAGGGGTTCATATGCTATAGGAAGAGGAGGGAATAAGGGTATACGTGTAACAAGATGAGGGGACCCAAAATTCATGATAGTGGCCTAATTTTGGATGTCACTGAGCAGGTTTGACCTGTTCTGGCTCACTATAGAAACCATTATCAGTAGGATATAAACCTACCCTGCAGGGATCAAACTGAAACCTTTAGGGAGAAGTAACCCATTATCCTTAACAACAGGGAGTGGGCCCTATTTGTGGTGGAACAACTGATTGTCTTCAGGGAGGTAACTTGACAATCACCATTAGTTGCGAGCAGTATCCTAAGTCTAACATATATTTGGGGAAACAACTTGGGAGAAATCTTTTTGTTTCCCACAATTTTAGATCACTTATTGTTCCCTTGTCCCTGGGTTGGTTAACACCACTTCCTTCCTTTCCCCCACCTCCCCCAATCCCATGTCCACCCCCTTCCCCCAACCATGGGTCCTATTGCTTTCTCCTCCAGATTGTTTGTCCAGCCTATCTTATCTAGATAGACCTGCAGAGATAATATGTTCACACACACACACACACAAAGACAGCAAAACAAAGTGACCAAAGAAAACAAAAAAACAGCAACAAAAAAAGCAATGACAAAAAAAAAAAAAGAAAAACCTTAAAAAGTTAAAGGTGTGTTTGTTGACCTTTAGGAGTGTTTTCCTGTGGAGTCTGATAGGCTGCCACACCCCGGCCCCAAAGTCTATTTTGCGTACTCCCTTGGGACTTCCTCACTCTGCTCCCCATGTTCTATTGCACACCCTTAGTGTTTTGCCTTGGTGTGGTGGGGTCAGATTGGATGCAATTCTCACACAGTGTCTCCAGTGTTGTCCGCTGTAGGACTATGGGTCAGTGAGGGATGTCATGTCTCATAGTGGGGCCAGCCATAGGTCCTCCCTTTGCATTGGCTGCGCTGAGCGGGGGATATTGTCCTCAAGGCTTGATTGGCCAGGATGTGCTCCACTCTCTTTCTCCCTCTTCATTTTCTCTTGTGTGCTACATGTCCCTTTCCCTGAGCTGTAGCTTCAGTGTTGTCCTCTGAAGTAAATTTTTCCAGGGGTAGGGGGGGAAGGGGGCAAATGTCCTCGTAGTTGGGATTGAGGCTGGCCCCTCAGATACTGTTGTTATAAATAGATTTTCACCCACCCAAAATCCACAGACTTAGAGGAACATAGGGCTGACTTGGTGTCAGGGAATTGGTGATTATCTTTTCACACTTTCCTTGTGATGTGTCTTTCTTTAAGAGCAGCATGTCAGATACACTCTTTTTCCCACATATGTCACTAATGTGATGGGGACTTGCCTTGGGCTGGAGTATCTAGAAAAATACAACTATAGACACTAACATATACATAAGAAAGAGCTTTTTATCAAGAAAATATCCCAGCCCAGTTCAACTGAAGCCCGTGGGTCCAATTCTAGCTGGAACATCCATGGCTCAGTGTGTTCAAGTCCTCAAACTTCAATTTTTGGGTGAACATCAATCCTTTCTGCTGTCCAGCTTAATATAGGTGTGTGTATATCATATACATTTATGTGTGTCTATATATGTAACTATATTGTCACTCTAATATTATATGTGCCAAAAATCCCTTGCTTTAGTTCATTAATTCATCAGTATATGAGGACCTTCAACACTACAGAAAACTACAGGACTCTAAATCCATGACTTTCATCATAGAATGGGTCGAAACAAATTCTGTTTCAGGGTTCTAATTTGAATAATTTTGCATTTCCTTCTCTGTAAGATAAATGCTGTAATTTTGATCATGCTGTATTTTCTTTATCTTTTTTATTAAATCATTTTATTGTGGGATTATACACTTTTTTTATCATACACTCTTATCACAATCCACACATCCATCCATTGTGTTGAGCACATTTGTACATTTGTTGGCATCACTATTCTCAAAACATTTTCTTTCTACTTGAGCCCTTGGTATCAGCTTCTCATTTTTATTCCCTCCCTCCCTCATGAACCCTTGATAATTTGTAAATTATTATTATTTCATGTCTTACACCGACTGATGTCTTCCTTCACCCACTTTTCTGTTGTCCATCCCCTTAGGAGGGGGTTATATGTAGATCATTGTGATTGTTCCCTCTTTCTCCCTGACCTTCCCCTCATCCTCCTGATTAGCAATTAATAATTAGTGAGTTAAGTACCAAGAGTTATTTCAGCGTGTTTAAATGTAGCCTACCACATCTTTAAGATTTATTAGCTATTTATGGCATATCGTGAATATTTTATAGATATTATCATTAAATTATGATTAGAGGAATTTTTATTTCTTTTTGGTAGGCTCTTCTTCCTTTAAAAAATGTTAAGGGGGTGGAAGGGGAAAAGAGAGAAGCTGATACCAAGGGCTCAAGTAGAAAGAAAATGTTTTGAGAATGATGATGGCAACAAATATACAAATGTGCTTGTCGCAATGGATGTACGTATGGATTGTGATAAGAGTTGTATGAGCCCCCAATAAAATGATAAAAAATGTTTTGGAAATTTTGATTGCAACATATGTACAAGTGTGGTTAACACCATCGAATGGTGGATTTTTATAATATTTGCAAGACCCCCCCAATAAAATTATTATTTAAAAAAATGTTAACCTGATTGCTCTAGTTAGAACATACAGTCAATTTTTAATATTACTGGTAAAACTGGACATTTATGTTTGTCCTTTTTCTGACGTGGGGTGATGTTTTTGACTATCTTTTTAGGAATGTATATTGGCATATTAATATATTGAACTATATCTGCTTTATGTTAGATTTGTAGAGGTTTTTTCCTTAGCATTAAAAGCCTTTGACTTTGCTTAGTATGTTTCTTTGTCTATTTAGATTATCCTTTTTTTACATTAATTGGTATATTACAGTGCTTATTTTCATGTTAGGTGAATTCTAGGATAGATTCCAAGTACTCATCATATGTAATTATTTTCATGTGTTTTTGACTCAATTCCCAATATTTTCAAGAACTTCTTCATGTAGATCCATTATCAATATTAGTCTCCAGTTTTCTTGAAGTTTCATGATCTGACCTTGTTAACAGGTTATTACTGGTCTCATAGAAAATTTTAGTAAGTGTACTTTCACAATCATTGTTATGTTTCACCCAATAATGTGAACTTAGACAAAACGCATAAATTGTTTATTCATACTGTGTGAATACTCTGGTGTCTAGCTGCCAGAATCTTCAAATTTAATCTGTCTTCCAGTTAGCCTTGAAGTTTCTCATGGAATTTAATTGTGATTCAGTTGATTATAGACCTTCTGAACATCCTGAAACCCACTCAACGCTCATGGATCACTTGCTCTGGCTGGATCCTCTAGTCTTGCAGCTAACCCGTCACTCACACCTGAGACTATGGATGGGACATCCTTGAACTCAAGCCAATAAGCCCACTCCCCCAGTGTGTGTTGTTTGCCATCAGTCAGCATTACCTAGAAAGTTTGGAATCCAGAATTTAGGCCAAGATGACAAAATGGTTGAGCAGTCATCTCTTTTCTGGATCCATCTTGTACTTTTAAGCTTCTGCCCACACCTTGGTTCTTGCCATGGCCCATCTACCTTAGCCCTTGCCATTCCTTGACTGTAGGCTGCAGTCTTTCCCAAAGGCTTTAAAATTGGACATCCATAAACACAAGAGTTTAAGATAGTAGCAAATAAGGATTCCCCTGGCAGGTTTTCTTGTTTAGGATATCTCTGTGTTGGCCAAGGTACGTCTAGGATGTCCTAGTAGTGTCCCTCTGTCTCTTGTTGTCCACCTGTACAACGTTCTCTACTTTCCACACTATGATGCATAAATGGGTACCCAACATAGGCATTTCTTCACACACAGTAGATATCATAAAGAATACCCAGGATGCAAGGGGATTGGGGCAGGTTATACTTGATGAAAAGCTCAGCCTACGTTGGAGTGACATCTATGAACATGATTCAGCTTGATCACTTTCACTAGATATGTCAAGGGTTATAGTCTGAGGTGCACTATGGGCTGGTAAAGAACATTCTTCATAAAATATTCCTTTCTTCAGTTAGATTGCTGATGAAAAGAAGATATTTACCTTCAATGGAGCTTGAGAATTTTGAGGCCTTAAATACTTGCGCTTTATTCTAAAACGAAATATTGTGTTTATAGGATGTGAATCCAAAGTTGATGATGATATTTGAGAAATTAGTAAAATGCTGTGTAAAGAGAGTGGGCTTTTATTTAATGCAAACACCCTCAGCTTGGAGTGTGATCTGGATCCCAGTTGGTGGGGGAGGTCACTATTTAGACCAAGAAGTACAGGCCAAGAACCTGATATGCCTTTTTCAGCATTGCCTCCTCTTCTGATTCAGATCAAAGATTTGCCACAGAGAAATATGGTCCAGTCTAGGGAGCTAGAAATCTGGTACTACTGTCTTGCACATTGAAGCATCACAAGGAAGGATTTCAACTTCTGACTGGGTTGTAAACCAAATCCATTCACCTGACTCCAAGCAGGGTGAGCATCCCTGAGGTTCCTGGGGGCAGCACTGGGCAGAGGAACTTGAGGGAAAGGAGGAGGGATCTGGGCTTCCTGGAGTGTGAATCCAGGAAAGCACCAGTGTACAAGGATCCAGGCTGCCCCATTGGTCAGGGTCTGAGCAATTTGAGCATCTCCCTGAAAGATAGAATTCACTTGTTATGAAACCATTTATAATTATATTAGAACTTAAATTGTGAGCACTCCAATTTCCAAAAGGTTGCTGGCATAGTGGTTACAGATTGGACTGCTAACTGCCAGTCAGAGGTTCAGAATTACAAGTCACCCCTGGGGAGACAGACAAGGTTTCCGATCTTGTAAAGAGTTACAGTCTCAGAAATCGACAAAGGGCCGGTCCACCTCCTTTTAAAGTGTTGCTATAATCAGAATCCACTCGCTGGCACTGAGTTGGGTTTAAGGTTTTCGTTGCTGATGACAGTGACAACTCTGTCCATTTGCTGCAACCCCAATTTGATTAAGCTTCCATTGAATTCATTCTGATCATTAACCAAGAATGTAGATCATCTTCCCTTTGGGGAGAATGCCTTAGAAAATAGATTGCCTGTACTCCTCTCCAGCCAGCCCCTTCCCAGGGCCTGCCTACATGTGTCCTTGATGGAGCTCACCTTACTGAGGACAGCACAGTAATTGATTTCCTCAGTTTGAAGGGCCTGGACGATTCGTGTAAGTCCTTCTATCTAATAATGTGCATGTCCCAATTATGGTCCCATTCCTGCTGCTACTGTCCCACCTGTAGCTGTGATGTACTGATTTGCCACCAATCATGATCTGTGACATGATCTTTTGTTCTGTGCCCTATTATCCAGGGTCTCGACTGAATCCTCAGTTGCATTTGAACTACTGATGGCCTCCCTTATCCATATGATTTATGTGTGTGTGTCTTTTGTTGTCTCTTAAAGTTTAATAAATGTCCTCCTTAAATTATATTTGACAAAGGGGTTACTTTTCTACACAAGGTACAGTTCTTTGGGACAGCATATTGACAGCCACCCTGCAGGTGAGGTCAGGCCCTGCAACCCCCTGGCTTCTGTCCTGAATGGGCAAATGTTACAAAGGTCTTTTCATTCTGCGGATAAATGCTCACTCTGCACCTTAGCCTCACACCAAACACACTCAGCTCTATGTAGGTTGACAAATCAAGTGGCCCAGATAAGTACTCAGATGTACCCCTATTTCACCTCCTAACCTCCTGCCCAAAGGCACTTATGTCACTTGTTCTGTGACCTGAGAATCCCACTGTTCTGTCTCAGTCTCTTGGTTCTGCTGCCACCATGTCTCTGTTGCTGCTTCTCCCCATCACTTCCTCTCTTGTGTCACAGCTCTCTGTCTTCTGGATTGAAGAGTTTTAGTGCTAGAATGTAGGATCCAAAGGCCCCTACTTCTGGCTCTTCTTTTTTGATGGTAGTGAGATCTCAGTTTTTGTCTCTGAAATGACTCAATTAGTCCTAGGACGATTTCCAGTGTGACTGATCTTCAGGTTAGATTTTAGACAGTTTATTTACGTAACCACAATGCACAAAGTACCGATGTATTGTTGGGCAAGATGCCCAGTCCTCTTGAAGCAAAAAAAACAAACAAACTCACTGCCATCAAGTTAACACTGACTCATAGTGAGCCTTTAGGACAGGGTCGAACAGCCCCCGTGAGTTTCCAAGACTGTAACTCTGGCGGAGTAGAAAGCCATGTCACTTGTGGTTGATAGAAGCCCCATCCTGCTTTTGAGGAGAAATTGGGGGTTTCCAACTGCTGAACTTGCAGGACAGCCCGACAGTCACCACTGTGCCACCAGGGCTTCTTTGCCTCGTTCGCATTGGCAGGAGACAAACCCACGTAAATGATTTGGAAGAAGTTAAGGGGACATAGCTAGAAAGACTATATGTGTATAGGCCAACTGTCTAACTCAGTGATTCTCAACCTTCCTAATGCCCCAGCCCTTTAATACAGTTCCTCATGTTGTGGTGACCCTCCAGCCATAAAACTATTTTCATTGCTACTTCATAACAGTAATTTTGCTACTGTTGTGAATCAGGCGACCCCTGGGAAAGGGTCCTTCAACCCCCAAAGTGGTCTCAACCCATAGATTGAAAACCGCCAATCTTAACTGCATTAGGTACTACAAATAATGCTACATTAAAAACGTTATCTATATCGGGATTCAAAAATGGACTCACTATTGGGGAATGTATACTTTTTCATATATATATATATAAATATAAATTTCAATCTAATAGATATCATGTAAGTGTTTATTATGGAGCCTTGGTTTTAACATATGCTAAGAGTTGGACTTCTATCTTCAAGGTCAGAGGTACACAGCCATTAGCATCGTGTTATGCCTTTAAAGTCTTGAAAGCTCTGTACAGCAGTTCTCCTGTGTCCTATCTGCAGATTATACGTCTAACTCTACTTGATGGTGAGTTTTAAAGTGTTTCTAAAGTGATTATACAATTTATAGTTCTTCTATAAAATAATCATTAGTTTATAATAGCTCTTTATATAGCCCATTTAAAATGTTTCCAGATGCTTTAATTAACATATTTATCTTAAAGATTCATTTGTTATTCTCCTTGAGAGTCACACAGTAAGGAATTGATAATTCTGTGTGCTGTGAGGTAGGGATTCAAATGTTTTGTTTCTTCTTTCTGACATTTATATTTGATTGCCCAATCTCTATTTGTTATAAAGTAATCTTTTATTCACATGTATGAAAATTAATGAGTTTTATATTTTTTTGCTCATGTTATAAGCATGCTTCCCAATACTCATTGAGGGGACCATTAACAGTATTGGGAACTTTGTGTGTTAAGAGGGAAAGAACGGGCTGCACCGCGACTTTCTCTCTCTCTTCCGGTCCCTGGCGTTCCGGGAGCTGCAGGCGTCGGTGCAGACATGGCCAAATCCAAGAACCACACCACGTACAACCAATCCCGGAAATGGCACAGAAACGGCATCAAAAAACCCCGGTCACAACGATACGAATCTCTTAAGGGGGTGGACCCCAAGTTCCTGAGGAACATGCGCTTCGCCAAGAAGCACAACAAGAAGGGCCTGAAGAAAATGCAGGCCAACAACGCCAAGGCTGCGGCTGCTCGCGCTGAGGCCATCAAGGATCTTGTGAAGCCCACAGAGGTCAAGGCCAAGATCCCAATGGGCGTCAACCGCAAGCTCAGCCGACTGGCCTACATTGCCCACCCCAAGCTTGGCAAGTGGGCTCGTGCACGTATTGCCAAGGGTCTGAGGCTCTGCCGGCCCAAGGCCAAGGCACAAAGCAAGGCTGATGCTCCAGCCAAGGCCACGACACCAGCAAAAGCTCCCAAAGGCGCCCCTGCCCCAGCTCAAGCTCCCAAAGGCCCCCAGGCTCCCACAAAGTAGAGTTCTTTGTGAGGGCGAGAGGGACTGGTGTGAGCCCTGGGCTGCTGCCTGCATGGCGCTGGTGTCTTCTTGTGCTGTTTGTTGTACAAATAAACCCACGTGGCGCTGAAAAAAAAAAGAGGGAAAGAACAGCATCTGGACCTACAGGTTATGTGTTACTCACATTGTATTCTCCCATCAGGTTGCAGATGGTGCATCACCAGCAGCTTAGAGGAAGGAGGAAGAAGCGCCTGGTATTATTATTTTGGGGATGTCCTCATGAGAGATTGAAATTTGTGAGCATCATTAGCTGATCCAGATAAAATAAACAGAGCATCCCAGTTGCCGGCAGTGTTATAAGGATCAGAGAAAATGCCCAAAGCTCAGGTGATTTTGATGTGTTTTTTATCCGTTTCTGTATTTCCTACTGGAATTGTAGGAGCCTGTGTAATACTGATTCAGTTCATTGGAAAAGTGGAGATTTGAAATACTAGAAGTTAGAGATAAACTTTGACTCTGACTTCAATATTTGGCTGGAGAAGTTTAGGAGTATATTGATCATAGGATTAACATAAACTATTGACATTGAACATAATATATCAGTGAGGATTCTTTGGATGACATTATCTTCCAACTCATAGTTTATTATTCTATGGCCAGCTCCTGAGAAGCATTCAAATGATATACTATGCATAATTTTTAAGGAGAAATAAAATCACTTTTTTAGGAGAGTTCACTTTCACTATTCCATGGGATTTTGTTTGGGTAAGTTCCTTTAAAGCTTCTTTCTGAAGGTTATATATTAGATAATCTCCCAAACAGCAGCATTCTCATCAATGCTTCTAACATGGACCCTGTAGCAGTAGTGGTTTAAAAATGGCTGACAGCAGCTCACCTCCTCGCACTATGGAAGCAGGAGAGAGAATCAACATCAGCTGGGATTTGTATGAGGCAGAGCTTAGACAGACCTGTACCCTCCAGTAGATTTCCAGTTATGACACCAGTATCTTTGCCACAGCCCTCTCCTACTCAGCTCAGTAATTTTTTTTGCAGTTGCCATGGGCTAATTACACTTCAGAGTCACAGATAACAGGGTGTAATTTGATATCAGAATCAATAGGCTACACATTGGCTTTCATATTAAAGAATCATGTAAGCACATTTGCTCTTCTTCAGGGCAGGCCTGTTTTCCCTGTCCTCTATCAGACATTTTTCCTTCTATAGGTTGGTTCATTTCTTAATTCCATCTTTATAGCATCCTCTCAACTTCTTTGGGATATCCTCTTGTTGATCTTGACTGCCACTTTCTTGGCTGAAAGGTCCTTTCTGGACCTGTCACCATTGGCTCTCTCACTGTGTCCCATCTGCCCTTGTCTTTATCTCCATTACACAGCTCTTGATCTGTGAATACTATGGTTCATTTTGCAGGAGCAGCAGTAGACCGGTCCCTATGAAGTAGAGGTTCAAGATGGTCCATGATTTGCTCTCCAGCATTTTACAAAACTAAATAGTCATCAAGTAAATAAATCCCTCTTTATGATGTGGAAGCTGGTGAGTCCCTAATCAGTGTAGAGGTCAGGGATCAATCTGTAAGGTTCTCCTCATCCATGTGTTTGCAAAGGCTAATGAACCAGCTCACCAGGTCAGACCACAGTCCACTGTCTCACAAAGTGAAGTTGTTGAATCTGGTCAGATAATAGGTTGCAGGGACTGAGGAACCCAAATGGGAAGGTCAGGCAGCAAGCTGTTGACTCATAGAGTGAGTGTATTGAGCTGTCCAGTTAGCTCACACAGGCGGCTTGCAGTTGTCATTCAAGGAAATGGCTCATGAATTTCTGGAAGCTGCAAATCCCTAATCCATGGGTTCATTCTGAACTGTGTGGCTACAGGGGCTAACAAAACCAAATCAACAAGTCAGATGACAGGAAATGTCTCTCTCTCTTCTTAAACTATGCCTGCAGTTCTCTCTCTCCCTCTTGATATGATGGCTTCTTGGGTTAACCTACCACCTTCCCTGCCTAGGCAAGGTAAGGAGGGCTCCAGAGGTCCACCCAACAAAACTACGAGTGGCCCTTGCAGAGCATGTGGTGAAAGATGGCAGGTTCAAGAGGACCTTGCAATTAAAATTAAGGCAATACGGTCTGAAGGTGGCTGAGAAGAATTTGTCTTAGGGTTGTCAAGAGGAGCTTGTCCTAAAGTGGCCTTTAATAACTTAGAAAGTTGTTCTGCACTCAGGAAGGGAGATATTGCCCGTGAACATTCTGATCTTGGTTCTGGTTAAAGCTGCTTGTTCCTGATCCCAAGTTGAACCTTGTTCATGAATAGACACTTTGTTCTATTGAGTTTTGTGTGGCCACAGCAGCAGATTACTAGACCCAGAATTGAGACAAAGAGTCATGTGAGAGGAATGACTTGTGTAAGAGTTGACAAAAAATGTTGGAGAGCTGAGGTATGTTTGACCTCCCCCATCTGAAATGTTCCTGATACTTATTGCCACTGAAGGTTCCGAGCCTCTTATAATGGTGATACCAATAGAAGCCCTAATTCCATTTCATAATAAACAGGTGTTTATCTACTTTGTGGGAGTATAACGCTGAGCAATTTCACTGGAACTCAAAATTCTAATGTTATGAGTGGGTGCATTATTTTGGGGCATGGAGGTCCCCAACACTCGAAAAGTGATCCTCTGGAGTGACATTGCAATTGTGACAAATATTAAAAGACAGAGAGCAGACAGTAGGACACAGGGACTCTCTTCCCAGGTCAGGACTGAGCGTGAATGTATTTTCCAATGGATGTACATATAGTGGAACTTACAGATCTTTCCATAAGGCGTGCATGTCATGCCGTCAGCATATGCATAGTCAATGGGTAATAGCATCAGCGGGTAACAGTATAAATAAGGAAAGTGTGAGTTACCATCTTGAGCTAGTGCTACTTGACTGCAAACCCGCCCTGAGCCCTCCCCAGGCATTTACTACATTTATGTTGGGCCCCTCCCCAGGCATTTACTACATTTATGTTGGGCCAGCTACAGAACCTGATTGCTCTGATCTACAGATAACCTTCAGGCATTGTGAAGTAGCCCCGTACAGAAATGATTAATCTATTATGGTACCTTCTTTAAGACTGCTCCTTAATGGAGAATTATTGTAGGGGGTGGGGGCACATTAGCTGGCCTGGAGAATGTGTATTTGAAAACATTTATTTCTCAGAACAATGGAGATCTTTCTGAAAATTGGGCTAGTTTTCTGGGCTGATGGTTGCGAATATAGAAATAAGGTCAAATATTTTCTACCAAGTCCTCAGTTAGTTTTTATTACTGTTTTGATTTCTTTACTGTAAGATATATATTTTTAAATCTTCAAATGGAAAATACACCATTAAATAGACTCCTCTTACTACAGGAATCACTGACATTCAATGATGTGGCTGTAAAGTTCACCTGGGAGGAATGGCAGCTCCTGAACCCTGCTCAGAAGACACTATATCAGGATGTGATGTTGGAGAACTATCGCAACCTGGTTTCCATTGGTGAGGAGAATTCTCAAGTCATTGGCTCTGTCATTGACTTTTACTATCTTAAGTGTTTAAATCCTTGCTGTGTCTGTGGTGTTCTTAAAGCGATAGATTCTCATTGCATTCTCTGGTCCAAGATTAGTGGGTTAGGCCTTCTACCCTTGAGAAAACACTATTTACTTTGTTCCTTTGAACATTATTTTCCTAGTAATACAACATTCTTCGGGCTTTACAAACTTTAGGTTAATTTTAGTGTGACTAAGATGCTGTAATTTTTCATAAACAGGTTATCTAGTGTCACCTCAGAAGCTTTCTCTCAATTGGAATAAGAGAAATGTGTTCGGTATTAGAAACAAGCTATAGTGGAATTTTTTCAGATGCATGGTCAAAATACCTTAAGGCAATTTGACTGGGCGAGTTGATTCAACTGGTAGAAGGCTCACATGTATAATAGGTGTCAGAAAATGCATAAAATTGCACACTTCTTTGAATTCTTCTAGATGTTGAGTAAAGTAGACATGTAGCTCTTATGAAATTAAATTTCCATTTACTTGTTTTACACTATTATATGTTTGCTTGAATAAGTTTCTTTCTTTAACATTCTGAAATTTCCTCTTTTGCATGCTTCCACTTTACTATGAAAATCCATCTTGCTAGACAATCTCCAAACAGAGAATTCTGAATTTGTGACTGTCCTCTGAGCACAGCACATTCCTCCCCTACTGGGTAAGAATGGATTTCCCTTTGCAGTATGCAGCACCATCTTGGATCTTGAACTCCCACCATAAACAGGTCTCCTTTGTGCTTCCTTAGCTTCCCCCCTTGGAGTTTCTCTAAAGGTTTTGGTGTCCATTTTCTCATTTGTTGTCCTGTTCTTTTAAAATTTTCTTCATGCAGGTGATATAAGTTCTTTCTGTTTTCTTATAGAGATGGTCAAATTGCCTTCTCTGTTGGAATTCTTTAACAGACATGTTTCTCCATATTTTACTCCTTTTGGTGAAACACATTTATGACTTCTGTTATTTTCAGGTATCTAAAATTATCTTCCTAGCAAAAAAATTATCAGCTTAAAGTATATTTTAGTACTATACCTTAAATTTTTTTCTACCTGTAAGATTTTTTAAAGTTGTCTGTTCCTCCAATAATTTTGGAAGTGGAAAGGGCATGTTTTTTTTTTCATTGTGCACATGTCTGCTGTGTATTCCTTAGTATGCAGTGTGCCTTCCTTAGGCCCACCCCTTCTTAACAGGTTCCAATACACGAACGATGACCTTTGCTGCTTCTAAAGAACATTTTTGCAGTATATTCCAATAGATTTTATTGCTGTTATTCAAAAAATGAGTAATATATTCAACATTGCTCTCTTTTCTGTCTTTTGAGTAGCCTTTTGGCTTCCATATGTAAGATGTCTTTCGTGTCATCCCACATCTCATCTGGTCTCAGTCACTAGTCTTCAGTCATCAGTCTTTTATTCCTCAAGTTTATTTTTACGTAATCTCTCAGCTCTGTGATCTAGCTACTTTTCCTTGGATTTGAGCAATTGATCCGTTCGACAGTTAACCCCTAGGCATGTTTTGACTAATGAGCTTTTCCACCATTTCTTTCTATAGATGTGGTTGATTTGATTTTCATTTGTTCCATTCCGAAAGATCCATATGTATAGTTTCCATTTCTGGTGCTTAATAAGAAATTTGGTATGAATTCATCATTAGTCTCAAAATTTTATCAGTAAACTTGTATGTCCTGTCACTACTGTTACATTTTCCAATTACTGATACTTTCCAGAAATTTTACATTCATCACTGTATATGATTGTATGGTTGATCAATATCAGGCTGCAAAACTCATGTGAAATTTTCAATATATATGTTTTTCAATATTTTGTTGGGAGCTCTTATAGATATCATAACATCCCATAGTTCAATTACATGGAGGAGTACTATACAATTGCTGCCACAGTTTGAAACGTTTTGTTCTTAAATTCCTTGGTATTGGCTCCACTTTATCCTCTCCCTCCTCCACCCTCAATTTCTTTATTGTGGAAAACAGAACCTGGATGAAAGCAGCCTTATCTCTATACTCCTGACCACAGAGCATGGAAGACCAGTACTAGTGTTAGAAGAAAACCTTCTCAAGCCCCAAGGATAAAGCTAGAGCTGAAATGCACAATCCCCAGATAGAGTTTTCCCCACAACTGCCCTCCAGTAAGATGTTAGTGTACAGCTCCTACAGGCAGCTGACTTCTTGCTACTCAGCTAAAAGTTGCCTAGCTATAAAAACAATCAGCTTCCCTTTGTTGCTGTCACTCAAGGAATCAACTATCCCTTTGTCTCTTAAATGCCCTCTGAATGTATCATAAAATGTTGTGTAATTGAAGGGCAGCAATAAAAAGACTTTGTATTTTTCACTAATTTATGTAATCTCAGGGCATGCAGTCCCCCCTCCCCACCTCACAGACCCCTACCTACCTAACAAGGTAGGCAGGATCTTTAATCTGGGATGCCTGAACTAATTGGATGAGCAATTTAAGACCAGTGTTGAGGGCAGGTGGAGTAGAGTAACTGTCTCCTTAGCAGGGCGAACAATAACAACACATCTGCTTTTGTAGTTAAAGCTACTGGCAGATAGTAATTAGCCATGTGCTGGTATGAGGTATTATTAAGGTAACACTATAATGAGAGGATATTGTGGGGATGGTTTTTAATTAGGAGAATGTAACTGGGACTCTTCCAGCTTACAAGTGTGAATGCCTCTCCACCTAGATACCAGGCTTTGCAGTCTTCCTTCATTCTGAGAATAAATAATTTGTCTGCACCATTCTTCTTGGCCCTCACCTTCCCACATCCTGATACTTTTCATGAAGTATTCTAAAAGAATTCAGGTCCTGAATGAAAAAATATTTTCTTCTATCATGCTCACCTTCCCGACACAACCACTGAAGACAAAGCGGGTGAATAAACAAATGTGGTGATGAAAGCTGATGGTGTCCAGCTACCAAAAGATATAGCATCTGGGGTCTTAAAGGCTTCAAGGTAAACTAGTGGCCATCTAACTCGAAGCAACAAAGCCCACATGGAAGAAGCACACCAGCCTGTGTGATCACGAGATGCCGAAGCGATCAGTTATTAGGCATCAAAGAACAAAAAATCATATCATTGTGTGCTCACCTCCATGATATGATCACTGAAGACAAATGGATGCATAAGTCAATGTGGCTAAGAAAGCTGATGGTGCCTAGCTATCAAAAGATGTAGCATCTGGGGTCTTAAAGGCTTGAAGGTAAACAAGCGGCCATCTAGCTTAGAAGCAACAAAGCCCACATGGAAGAAGCACACCAGCCTGTGTTATCACAAGGTGTTGAAGGGATCATGTATCAGGCATCATCAGAACAAAAAATCTTACCAGAGTGAATAAGGGAGGGAGTGCGAAGTGGAGACCCAAAGCCCATTATTAGACCACTGGATATCCCCTTGCAGAGGGGTCTTCGGGAGGTGATCAGCCAGACAGTGTGTGATGTAGCAACGATGAAAAATACAACTTTCCTCTAGTTCCTAAATGCTTCCTCCTCCCACACTCTCTTGATCTGAATTCTACCTTGTATGTCTGGCTTGGACAGACGGTGTACACTGGTACAGATAGGAACCAGAAACACATGGAATCCAGGGTGGATGATCCCTTCAGGACCAGTGGTATGAGTGGAGATACTGGGAGCATAGAGGGAGGGTGGGCTTTAAAGGGGGAACCGATTAAAAGGATCCACATGTGACCTCCTCCATGGGGGACGGACAACAGAAAAGTGAGTGAAGGGAGATGTTGGACAGGCAAGATATGACAAAATAATAATTTATAATTTATCAAGGGTTCATGAGGGAGGGGGGAGCGGGAAGGGAGGGGAAAAATGAGGACCTGATTCCAGGGGCTTAAGTGGAGAGCAAATGTTTTGAGTATGATAAGGGCACTGAATGCACAAATGTGCTTTACACAGTTGATGTATGTATGGATTATGATAAGAGTTGTATGAACCCCTAATAAAACGATTATTTTTGCAGTCTATCTGCAGCAAGGTCCGGGGGTCCCTCAAGGTGGGTAATGGCCGGTGGGCGAGGAGACAGAAACCACACGACTCAAAGGTCACGGGTGACTGTTACAATTTTATTCATGCAAAGCTTCAGCATATATATTCTTTTTCTTGCCTTAAAGCTTATGGCCTGAGATCATTCATCAGGAAATTCTCAGGCCACAAGACCATGACAAGTTACATAAATCACATCGTGATTCTTGGTTAAAAATTAGTACATCTTGAAACTACAACTTTCTCAACTACAAGGGTGATAGACATAAACCTTCTAACAATAACTGAGCACACTTCATCCAACTAGGGTGCATTGTTCTAACTATGAAATCATTAAAGCATTAATACATTTCATTTTCAAAAATTACTTGACAGGCTTTGGCTGTTCTTTATGTTCCTTCTTGGGCTGTTCCTCTAGGGTTTTCATTTCTTGTTCTTTCTTTTCCACCAAGTTCCCATAAATTAAACTCCCAAAAGTCTTTCTGTACCAAGATATGCGTTGCCTCACAATAGGTAGCTTTGTTTCCGTGGACTTCAAACACCACGGGGCCTTCCTCTTGCTAACCTTTCCATAAAACTTAAACTACTAAAATGAACTTGTTCACCTTCTTTGTTAACCATTCTTATGCCATTTTCATTACAAGCCCCTGTATAAGGTAAATCAGGGTCAGGTGCTCTATTTCTCTTTGGGTTATTTCCTGGAGGGGGATGCCGTATTTTAACCCCTATGCTGTAACCAATATAAGGAAAGGGAAAAACTGTGGGAAGAGGATGATAATTTTTTTAAAGTCTTACACAGAAGCTTCCAAAAGAGCCTCTGAGATTTCTGTGAGTTTTGGTTGCACTAGCTCAGCCTGCTCAGGATCGAACATAAATTCCTTAAGTGGGGTTTCTGGCATCCAGTTTCTAGTTTTATTATACAATACACTTTGCTCGCAGTCAGGACATGGATCTTTCCAAACCATAGGAAGGGAAGTAACCTCAACTTCTGGGGAATATTCCTCAGTTGACATCTGTTGTTTCCTAAAAGGGTAAGTGATCAAAATTATCAGGAACCAGACAGCAGCTACAATTTTCAATAATGATATCAGGCTAATAATTCCAAAGGGTTCACGGGGTTCGCGGAAGGGACCTTCCTTGGTGGAGCCTTCTTTAAATGCTCCTTCATGAACTGACTTTGTCAAGGCCCATGGTTGGAAGTGTTCTCGGCAGATTATAATAAAAATTCAGGTTATTCCCACATTCACACTTGTCTGTTATGTTGTGTCTTGCCTTCTGGAGGTTTGCATACCTCGCTACCATATGAACTCACTGTTAAACGTCCTGGCGCTCTTATTCCGGCACCAGAGATGAGGCAACTCTACCGTTTTTGCTGTCTGCTCTATCTTCTTTAATTGCATATGCAATTACTAAGGGCCCATTCCACATTGGGGCTGGATCCCTCACTTTATGTTTGCTTTAATTGGCGCACAAATCTAAATAACACTGGTAGTAAGTGGTCTTGCCTACCACTGACAAACCAATCCTTCAGGGAAGATCTTTCAATGTGCTTTTGGATAATGAATATGATGCCAATCTTCTTGAATTTGTCAATCTCAACTTTATAAACCACCTGATTATCTAATTAAAAATAGCCAGTACCGGTCTACTAAATTTGAATAATGCGTAAACTATCAATCTTTTAACATTCCATTTTGTTTTGACAACTTGCAAATTTTTCATGATTTTCATGTATGCCATTTTCCAATTATTAGAGGATGTTTACAGCTATTTTTTTTTCCTTTTCAATCATGTCATGTCAAGTACTGAAGGTTCCCAAAGCTCTTCTTCTATCTGCATCATTATTGTTGACTGTACTTTGAGGATTTAGTACTTGTTCATTGTTATTTCATTGCCATTAAATCTGAGGGCTGCATGTTCCAGAAGTAGATCACTATGTCTTCCCCCAATCCCTATTTCTGGAGAGTCTACTAAGACCTGTCTACTATGGGTGATCCTGCTTGTATTTGAAATACTGGGTGGCATTGCTTCTGGCATCAAAACAACTTGCAAGCCACCACAGAACAACACTGTAAGATAAGTGGTGTAAGCTAGAATACAGACTCCATAAACATTAAGAATATGTTTCTGTACCATAATACCTTTCCTATATACCTGTAAAAATGCGTTTCTCCCAAGTAGAACATTTGGCATTTTTCACATTCACTACTTTATCTAGTATTTAGTTGTCTTTCAGTAAAGGTTGATGAAATGAATACATCTAACCTCTACCAATTGGAACTAGCAAGCCTTATCACACCTTCAGTCTATTGGTTTCAATTTGTTCCTTCTAGTACATTAGTTGTTTATTTTCATGTACCTCTTTAAGCAAATACCTAATCTGTATCCATGCATCACTTTCATATCAACCCTGATTTCTACAAGAACTATTTTTAACATTTGGATTATTTACACAATTTTATTTCATCCAATGGACAATAAGCATTAAGCATAGTGTTTATTTATATTCATACAAGAGGGTTATTACTAAAGATCTACTTTGTGTCAATGCATATTTTAAGGGGTCCATTGTAAATCAAGTTGTTGAAAAGTCAATTTTCTGTTCTTTTATAGATATCCAGAAAGATAATGATCATTTGCTTGAGCACTTGCAATGTGAAAGATACATGGACAGAATGGAACAATGCTATAAATTTAATACATTGGAAAGTACTGTTTATCAGCACAAAAATAATTTCCTACCAAAGGAAACTTATGAGATGTTCAGTTTATATGAAAGAATTGTTAAATCAGATTTAATGATTCTGAAATTAAATCAGGACAGAAGCAACAAAACACAGAAGTCATTTGTGCTCAAGCAAGATGAGGAAACTTTCCTCCACATTGAACAAGAGCAATTTTTTAATGAAATGAAATTTCCTGAGTGTGAACAATCCAGGCTTCTGAAGTCACAGTGGATTCAACACCAGGAATCTGATGAAATTGAGAAACCACACACAGGTGATAAATGTGGGACAGCCTTCATCAAGGAGTCTTTGCTCTATGAGCATGAGATCATTGATAAACCAGATAAGACCTATGAATGCAGTCGTTGTGGGCAAGAATTCAATAAAATGTTCAAACTCAATGAATTTTATCAAAAAGCTCATGAAAGAAAAAAGCTATATAAATGCTTGGAATGTGACAAAACTTATCACAGTAAATCCTACCTCAAGGGATATCGTGAAACTCATGGGGCAGGGATGCCCTATGTATGCAGTGAATGTGGGAAAGACTTCACCAGGAAGAGTGATCTCACTGCTCATCAGCAAACTCATACTGCAGAGAAACTCCATGTATGTAATGAATATGGGAAAGGCTTCATTCAGAAAACACATCTCAAAACAAATCTACGGACTCATACAGGAGAAAAACCCCATGTATGTGATGAATGTGGAAAAGCCTTTCTCTGGAAGTACAAGCTCACTGTTCATCAGCGAACTCATACTGGAGAGAGACCCTATGTATGTGATGAATGTGGAAAAGCCTTTCACTGGAAGAATGGGCTCACTCTTCATCAGCGAACTCATACTGGAGAGAAACCCTATGTATGTGGTGCATGTGGCAAAGGCTTCATTCAGAAAATACATTTTAAAGCTCATCTACAAACTCATACTGGAGAGAAGCCCCATGTATGTGGTGAATGTGGCAAAGGCTTCATTCAGAAAATACATCTGAAAACTCATCTACGAACTCATACAGGAGAAAAACCCCATGTATGTGGTGAATGTGGAAAAACCTTTAACTGGAAGAACGAGCTCACTGTTCATCAGCGAACTCATACTGGAGAGAAACCCTATGTATGTGATGAATGTGGAAAAACATTTATTGGGAAACCTGCTCTCCTTTATCATCAGCGAACTCATACTGGAGAGAAACCCTATGTATGCGATAAATGTGGAAAAGCCTTCAACTGGAAGAGCAGGCTCACTCTTCATCAGAGAACTCATACTGGAGAGAAACCCTATGTATGTGATCAATGTGGCAAAGCCTTTATCGGCAAGACTGCTCTCACTTATCATCAGCGAACTCATACTGGAGAAAAAACCCATGTATGTGATAAATGTGGCAAAGCCTTTATCAGCAAGAGTGCCCTCACTTACCATCAGCGAACGCATACTGGAGAGAAACCCTATGTATGTGATGAATGTGGCAAAGCCTTTACTGGGAAAACTGCTCTCATTTATCATCAGCGAACTCATACTGGAGAGAAACCCTATGAATGTGGTGAATGTGGAAAAGCTTTTATCGGGAAGACTTCTCTCATTTACCATCAGCGAATTCATACTGGAGAGAAACCCTATGTATGTAATTAATGTGGCAAAGCCTTTATTTGGAAGGAAGACATCACTGTTCATCAGCGATCTCATATTCTACAGGAGGGTTGTCAAACTGGTGGCCTGTAAGCCACGTGTGGCCCCTAAGGTAAAATCTGAAATAAAATGTAAATAGAAAAATTATTATGAAGGAAATAGCACTTAGGGAAGATCAAGGCTATGCTGTACACCTAATTCCTTCATTAACGCTTTAACTACTGAAGATGAGTGAAATCACAAAATCAAAGTTGTTCATTTTAATTTAGACACCCCTGCTCTAGAGAAAACCCAGTATGTGATGAATGTGGAAAAGCCTTTATCAGGAAGAATTCCCTCACTTAACATCAGTTACCTCATACTGGAGAGAAGTCCAATGGATGCGATGAAGGTGGAAAAGGCTTTATCAGGAAGAAGGACCTCAGCGTTTATCAGGGAACTCATACAGGAGAGAAACCCCGAGAATGTAGTGAATATGGCACAAGTTTCATTCAGAAAGGAAATCTCAAAATTTATGTGTGAGGGAAACCAGCCCCTAACACATCATCATAGGTCCGGTAGCCGCAATTGGACAATGATAATAAATAAAGATTATGATAAAGTTATAGAGAGCATGAGAGATAGAAGAGAAATTGAAATAATGGAGTCAGACGCATTTCATGTTAGCATGCTCACCTCAGCCTCACTTGGTAGTCCACGTGGAGATAGATTTATTGCTAACCAAGGCTTTTATATTCTCTGGGGATGTGCAACTCCCCAATTACAGGGGAAGACATGTCACAAGAAAGCGTTGTTCTATAGGTAATACCGTAATGGGTGGGGTGGGGGGGGTGTGATATAGGGATATATACGCAATAGGAAGAGGAGGGATTGGGTGACAAGATGGGTGGATCCTAGGTTCAGGATGGCATCCTAATTTTGGATTTCACTGATCCAGTTTGACCTGTTCTCTGGATCACAATAGAAACCATTATCAGTAGGGTGTAAACCCACCCTGCAGGGATCAAAGTGATGGCTGAAAACCTTTAGGGAGAAGTTGCCCATCGTTCTTAACAGCAGGGAGTGGACCCTACTTGTGGTGGGACCAGACAGTAGTCTGACAGCTGACTGCCTTCAGGGAGGTAACTTGAAAATCATTTACCATTAGCTGTAAGCAGTGTCCTAAGTCTTAACATGTTTGGGGGAGATGATTTGGGAGAAAGCTTTCTGTTTCCCACATCTATGAATTTATACAGGAGATAAACCCTATGTATGTATTGAGTTTGGTAAAGCTGTTAGCCATAAACCATACCTTACTAGCATATTGGAGATTTCATACAGGATCTAAACTCCATGTATGTGGTGAATGTGGCAAATCCTTTCTCAGGAAGAATAAGCTAATTGTTAATCAGCAAACTTATCCTGGAGAGAGAGAAAACCCATGTATATAGTGAAGGTTGCAAAGGCTTTATTCAAAACTCATCTGTGGAATCATACCGGAGAAAAACATTTTATGTGTTGAGTGTGGTAAAGCTTTCACCCAGCCGTGATGCCTTACAGCACATCAGAGATTTCACAAATGAAAGAAGCCCTTTGCATGAATTAAATATGGAACATCTTCTTTGTGGAAGTCAGGTCTCATTAAACACGAGAAAATTCTCAACAAGAAAACCTTTCATTGGAGTTAGTATAACAAAACCTTCAAAACAAAGGAAGAGGTGCTAGAGTTTGCCCTGGGCCATGTGTGGAAACAGTTGTGATTTACCATATGGGTATCCATGTTCTGTGTTGATGTCCCTCTACTAACATGGCCCACCATTTTGGGGGCAGATGACCTTCCAGACTTCCACAGTGCATGGGTACCTCCTTGCTCTTTCAGTGCCCAAAAGAGAGCTGAACCTGGTGTTTCTTGATCACAGATGTACCAACCAGTATAGTAACCACCCAGATGCCAGTTGTGCCTGCCACACTTGCATGCTCTTTGTTTACCCTCCCTCCCCAGACAGCAGAGTAGTACCATAAAATAAGAATAAAAGAAATAGAAGATGTGTGGGAACAATTCATCCTGAAGATGAATTGACCACAGCAAACCTCAGCCTCTACAACCCTGAGACAAGAAGAACTAGATGGTGCCCATCTTCCACTACTAATTACTCTGAAAGTGATCACAAAAGAGGGTACTGAGTTGAGTGGGAGAAGAAAGAACAAACCAAAATCCTAAAATAGATCACTGTTCTGATGGAGACTTGGAATCCCCAAATTATGGACTTCAGCGACTCTTCAGTCTTGGACCTGTACTCACGCCTCTGACTCAGCTTTCAGCCCAACAATCTATAAGCTAGGAGGGGAAGATTAACATCTGAGGTATACTCCTTAGAACAATCAACCATACTAAATAAAAAGAACAGCGTTTGCTTATGGATAAGAACTCTTGAAAGCAAGAAGGGATAGGAAAGAAGGATAAATAATATAAAAACAAGGAGGGCTGAAGTGGGAAGAATGCTGGTATGTCTTGGGGATTGCCATTAATGTATGAATTGTTGAAACCAATTTACTCTGTAAAGTTTTAAATCATAAAGTTTTAAAAAATTAAGAGCTCATGTCTCATCAATGATTTCATGTAGGATAGTTACCATGTAGCTGTAATGAGTGTGGGTAACAAACTTTTACCTGTGTTTCTCAGTCTTCTTGACAAATACACAAAATTTAAAAACCTTAAGTTCAATCAAGATGGAAAAGCTCTCCACAGGAAGTCAGGTGACATCACATTACCAGTGATCTCAATGACAAGGAAAGCTCTGGCAATATAGTGACTTTGCAAATACCCTCCTTGGTTTCTCTCAGTGTGTCAGTAAACTACATTAGGATTTTAACCAATGTAGTCCTGGTTGGCTGGCCTTTAGCCCAAATGGTGTCATGTGACAATAGAGGATTTGTACAGCAGAGAAACCACATGAATACAGGGAATGTGGCAGTGCGTATGCATTTAGTGACTGACAGTGCCTCCAGTATCCAATTACATTTTCTTTGATGTTCCGCAAAGCTCAGGCTAAGCTGATGCACAAACTGCCTAGAAAGGCTGAACGAAATGTCTGCCACATTGTATGACTTTAGTGGAAATCCTGTAGGAAATCCTACGAATACAGAGACTGGGAAAGCCTAATGACTGATGCTGTGTGCATATGTGCATTGATATCAAGACCAATATCTGATTTTACATTTGATCTCTCTTTTGACCCATGTTAACTACATTAACTGGAGAAATACTGTGGCCATAGAATAGAGATGCGAATAGCCTTGCTCTCATGCAGCATTCTTTGGAAGGTAGGTTATTGCAGATGCAGTTAAGTTAAAATATAACCCTTTATCCTTTGAGATACTTTTTGACCCATTTAAAATCTATTGTAGTTTTTAATATTTCTCTTCGATTGAGCTTTATCTCTTTTACTTTGTTGATTTTAAAAATATATTTCTATGAATTCCATGATGCCTAATCTTGGTATTGCTGGATATATGGGATTTCATGTTCTGGTTGTTTTAAGGAGTGCCACATTGTTTTCCATGATGGCTCTATGCATTAATGTCTTCCAGCAGTATATATGAATCCCAATTCCTCCAGATCCTCTCCAGCATTTGTTGTTTTGCTTCTTTGGTTTGGGCTGGCATTGTAGGACTTAAGTGCTATCTCATTGTGGTTTTCCTGAAGGCTAGTGATTGTGAGCATTTTTTATATGTTAATCATAGGTACCTCATTTTTGGTGAACTGTCTGTTCATATGTTTGTCCCATTTTTTTCGTTGGGTCTTGTTTTCTTATTGATATGTTGTAGAGTTCTGTATATATATATATATATTTAAGGATATATTTTAAAAATCATTTTATTGGGGGCTCATACAATGCTTATCACAATCCATACATACATCCAACTATCATGATCCCAGTTCTACATTGAAAATCTGGTTGAACCGGTGGTTGTACACTGATACAGGTGGTAACTGGAAACACAGGGAATACAGAGTTTTGTATATTTTTGTAACTAGCTCTTTTTCCAGTGTGTCATTGGTTAAAAAAAAAATTACCAATTCGTGGGCTCTCAGTCTTTTTTGTTATTTAAATAATTTTATTGGGGGCTTGTACAACTCTTATCACAATACGTATACAAATCCACTGTGTCAAGCACATGTTGCCCTCATCATTCTCAAAAAATTTGCTTTCTACTTGAGCCCTTGGTATCAGCTCCCTCATTTGTCCCCATCCTCCCCATTTCCCCCTCCCTTACGAACCCTGGTAATATATAAATTTTTATTTTATCATATCTTACAATGCCTAAAGTCTCCCATCACCCACTTTTTTGTTGTCCATCCCCAAGGGTGGAGGTTATATGCAGATCCTTGTATTCGGTTCCCCCTTTCTACGCCACCTTCCCTCCAACCTCTGGTATTACCACTCAGTACTGGTCCTGAAGGGATCATGTGTCTTGGATTCCTTGTGTTTCCAGTTCCTATCTGCACCAGTGTGCATCCTCTGGTCTAGCCAGGATTGTAAGTTAGAATTGGGATCATATTGCTGGGGGTGGGAGCTGCGGATGGGGGAGCGGAAGCATTTAAGAACTAGAGGAAAGATGTGTGTTTCATGAATGTTACACTGTACCATAACTGGCTCATCTCCTTAGGGATGGCCAGTTGCCTACACTGGGTCTTGGGTCCCCACTCCACACTTTCCCTTATTCACAGTGATAGGCTTTTTTTGTTCTTTGGTGTTTGATACCTGATCCCTGCAACACCTTGTGATCACACAGGCAGGTGTGCTACTTCCATATGGGTTTTGTTACTTCTGGGCTAGATGGCTGCTTGTTTACCTTCAAGCCTTTAATATCCCAGATACTATAGCTCTCGATAGCTGGTCCCCATCACCCTTCACCACACTTTCATTTTTTTTAATCATTTTATTAGGGGCTCATACAACTCTTATCACAATCCATTCATATACATACATCAATTGTATAAAGCACATCCACACATTCCCTTCCCCAATCATTCTCAAAGCATTTGCTTTCCAATTAAGCCCTTTGCATCAGGTCCTCTTTTTTTCCCCCCCTTCATCCCCACCCCCCCTCCCTCATGTGCCCTTGATAATTTATACATTGTTATTTTGTCATATATTGCCCTATCCAGAGTCTTCCTTCCCCCCTTCTCTGCTGTCCATCTCCCAGGGAGGAGGTCACATGTGGATCCTTGTAATCAGTTCCCCCTTTCTAAACCACTCACCCTCCACTCTCCCAGCATAGCCCCTCACACCCTTGGTCCTGAAGGTATCATCCACCCTGGATTCCCTGTGCCTCCAGCCCTCATATGCACCAGTGTACAACCTCTGCCCTATCCAGTCCTGCAAGGTAGAATTCGGATTATGGTAGTTGGGGGGGAAGCATCCAGGATCTGGGGGAAAGCTGTGTTCTTCATTGGTACTACCTCGCACCCTGACTGACCCATCTCCTCTCCTAAACCCCTCTATGAGGGGATCTCCAGTAGCCGACACTTGGGCCTTGGGTCTCCACTCTGCACTTCCCCCTTCACCCTTCATTCAATATGATATATATATATATTATATATATATATATATATCTTTTTTTTGCATGATGCCTTATACCTGGTCCCTTTGGCACCTCGTGATCACACTGGCTAGTGTGCTTCTTCCATGTGGGCTTTTTTTTGCTTCTGAGCTAGATGGCCGCTTGTTCACCTTCAAGCTTTTAAGACCCCAGACACTATCTCTTGATAGCCGGGCACCATCAGCTTTCTTCACCACATTTGCTCATGCACCCATTTGTGTTCAGCGACCCTATCATGGAGGTGTGCACCATTGATATGATTTTTTGTTCTTTGATGCCTGATAACTGATCCCTTCGGGACCACTCGATCACACAGGCTGGTGTGTTCTTCCATGTGGGCTTTGTTGCTTCTGAGCTAGATGGCCGCTTGTTTATCTTCAAGCCTTTAAGACCCCAGTCACTATCTCTTTTGATAGCCGGGCACCATCAGCTTTCTTCAACACATTTACTTGTTTACCCACTTTGGCTTCAGCAGTTGTGTCGGGAGAGTGAGGATCATAGAGTTCCAATTTAATAAAAGAAAGTATTCATGCATTCAGGGATTGTTTGAGTAGATGCCCAAGGTCCTTCCACCACCTTAATACTTAACCTATAAATATAGACACATAGATCTATTTCCCCATCCTCATATATATATTTGCATGTACATGTCTTTGTCTAGACCTCCATAAATGCCCTTTGACTCCTAGCTCTTTCCTCTATCTCCCTTGACTTTCCTCCTGCCCTACTACCATGCTCCGTCACCACCTGGGCTACAGCTATACCTCTTCTCTACGCAACCTTACCCTTGATCATTCCCCACCAGGCCTGTCACTCCCCTCTGTCTACCATTTTGGGTCCCATGTTGTTCCCTTGTCCCTGTGTTTGTTGACATCGCTTCCTTACCCCACCCCCATCCCAAATCCCCCCCGGAACTGTCAGTCCCATTGTTTTTCCTCCAGATAGTTCATCCAGCCTGTCCTATTCAGACAGACCTGTGGAGACACTAACATGCACGAAAACAAGACAGAGGAAAACAAAGCAATAGTATACAACCAGACAACAAAACAACAAAGACAAACCACTGACAAAGAGCAAAACAAAACACTTCACAAAAGAAAAGCTTGTAGTTAGTTCAGGGATCATTTGCTGGCCCTTAGGAGCATTTTCCAGTGCAGTCTGTTGGGGCAACACGCCCTGGCCCCAAAGTCCACTTTCAGCATTCCCTGGGGACCTTGCCACTCCATTCCCTTGCGGTTCCGCTTCACTCCCCCAGTGCTTTGCCTCGGTGTGGTGGGATCAGGTCAGGTGCAATTCCCACACTGTGTCTCTGGTGCTGTCCCCTGTATCGCCCTCAGTCACTGAGGGTCATCATGTCTCATAGTAGGGCCAGCCATGTTGTTCTTTCTGTGGACTGGCTGCTCTACTCGGGAACATCATCCTCACGGCCTGGTGGACCAGGCTGTGTTCCACTCTCTCCTCCTGCCCCTTCATCTGCTCCCATGTGCTCTGATCAGATATGTCCATCTCCCGGAGCTGCAGAGTCAATGTTGTCCTTTGGAACAAATTCTTTTCGGGAGAGGGGCAGAATACTCTTAATTTATGGTGAAGGGGCCAGCCTCCCAGACCTCTCCACTGGTTCCCTACTCCACGCTGGGATATTGCATTCAGACCTTGCTGCACTGGGTTGAAGTCTGGTCCCACTTTCCCAGTGGAGATATAAACAATACCCTCCCCTTGGGTGGATTTGTCACCACACTTTCTTATGCACACGTTTGTCTTCAGCCTTCATATGGGGAAGGTGAGAACAAAATGATGCTTTTTTGTTCTTCAATGTCTGATACCTGATCACTTTAACATCTCGTGATCACACAGGCTGGTGTGCTTCTTCCATGTGAGTTTGTTGCTTCTGGGTTAGGTGGCTGCTTGCTTACCTTCAAGCCATTAAGACCCCAGACGCTATATCTTTTGATAGCCTGGCACTATCAGCTTTCTTCACCACACTTGCTTGTGCACACATTTGTCTTTACTGCTCATGTCAGACAAGTGAGCATCATCATAATAGAACAAAGTGTTCTTGTATCGAGGGGCTACTTGAGTGGAGGCCCAATGTCCATCTCCTACCTTTATACTAAACCTGTAAATACATGCACATAGATCTATTTCCCCATCATCATTTATAAATATGTTTACATATCTAAATGCCTGTATTTAGGCCTCTACAAATGCCCTTTGCCTCCTAGTTCTTTGCGCTCTCTCTTTTTACTTTGGTCTTGTCCCACTATCATGCTCAGCCTTCATTTTCATTTAAGTAATTCTCGATTACATTGCTCTTGATCACTCCCTATCAGGCCTCCCAAACCCTCCTTGCCACTAGTTTTGAAGCACCAATTATGAACCACTGATTTGGATCTCTTGTTCTCTTGTCCCTGGGTTGGTTAACACCACTTCCTTTGCCCCACCTTCTCTCCCAGGTTCCTTGGAACCATCTTTAGCATTGTTTTCTTCTCCAGATTGTTTATCCATCCTAGCTTATCTAGATTGATGTGTAGAGATAATATGCACATAAAAACAATACTGCACTAAACAAAGTGACACATAAAAACAATGACTGCAGCAATACAGAAAATCCAATGACTTGCAAAAAAAAAAAAAACAGGAAAGAAAAGCCTGTAAATAGTTCAAGTTCTGTTTGTTGCCATTTAGGCGTGTTTTCCTGTCTAGTCTGATGGGGTACCACACCCTGGGCGAGTCTATTTATTTTCCCTTGGGTCTTACTTGCTCTGCTCCCATTGCTGTTCTGTTGCACACCCTTGGTTGGTGGGGTCAGCTCGGGCACAAATCCCACACTGTGCCTCCAGTGTTGCCCCCTATATGGCTATGGGTCAGTGTGGGATGTCGTGTGGCCGGGCATATGGTCCTCTCTGGGCATTGGCTGCCCTGAGCGGGGCTATTGTCCTCAGGGTTTGGTGGGCCACGGTTTGCACCACTCCCCGTTTATTTGCTTCTGCTTCCTTCTGGGTATTGTAGGTCAGTTCCTTTCTCTCACCAGAAGGTCTAATGTTATTCTCTATGCACACCCTTCTGTGGTGGTCAGGCTGGTTCTGATTGGGGCCGGCCCTATAGACCAGTCTTTTTATGGATTCCTCCACCTGTTACATTGCCCCCCTGGTTTGGTGCGTGGGGACACAACCAATCCTCTCTTCCTGGATGGCTTAGTGCCTTGTTCCCCCCATATCATCATCTCGGTTTCTCCCCACCGCCATTCTCCTTCCGCCTTCCCCTTTTCCCCTTCTTTATGTTGGACTCATATATTACCTCCCTGGGTTTTGTCTGACCTCCCCCTGACTAGCTGTGATGCCTCCTGTGATTTGCGAGATAAGTGTCTGTTCTTGTATTCCTTACCTCAGGGGACTCGTGTTATACCTGTCCTTTTGACATTGGCTTACCTCGCTTAACGTGATTCCTTCCAACTCTTCCTATGAAACGACGTGTTCCATGTGATCATCCGTGCTTTGTGCTAGAGTTTACTAATCCCCTGGAAACTTAGGCTGTTTCCAAATCTTTGCGATTGTGAATTGTGCCGCAATAAATATTGCATTGCAGATGACTGGTCATGTTTTATTTGTTACCTCCTCTGGGTATATGCCCAGTAGAAGGATGACTGGGTCATAAAGTAGATCAATTTCCATTGTCTTTAAGTATCTGCAGATTGCTTTCCACAGTGGCTGTGCATATCTACGTGACCCCCAGCAGTAGAGGAGGATTCCTATTTCACCACAACCCCTCCAACACTTGTTGCTCTCTGATTTTCTGATTTGAGCTAGCCTCAAGGTGGTAGGTGGTATCTCATGGTTGTTTTAATTTGCATTTCTCTTATGCCTAACGACTGGGACCAGTTTTTCATATGGTTGTTGGCCACATGGGTCTCCTCCCTAGTGAAAGTTCTTTTCAGTTATTTTACCCTCTTCCTTAGGTGTTGAGAGAGGTCAGAGGCTTACAGACATCCTCCCTGATGGCAGTTAGTCACCAGACTACAGGGTAGGTCACTAGGGCAGTTATTCACCAGACTACAGGGTAGGCCTCTAGGGCAGTTAGACACCAGACTATATGGCAAGCCTTACTCCCTGCTACTGGGGACAATAAACGATTCCTCCCTGAGGCCTGCAACCAAGTGTTCTCACCCTACCTATAATGATCTCTATCAGTTGAGTCAGGGAACAGGCCAAACTGAGTGTGACATCAAAGTTGTTATCCGCCCATCTTATCACATGTATACCCCCAATCCCTCCTCTTACTATTGCATGTATGTTCCTAGACTACCCCCTCTCATTGCTGTATTAACTATAACACACCCCATTTCTGTGACATTTGTACTCACCTGTAATTAGGGGGCTTGCATGTCCCTGGAGAATATAAAATGCCTGGGCTAGCATTAAAGATCTCTCTCTCCCTCCACGTGGACCATCAAGTGGGGCTGAGGTGAGCATGCTACTATGAATCATGTGTTACTCCATTTATTACAATACTTCTATCTCTCATGCTTTCTATAACTTTGCTATAATCTTTACTTATCGCTGTACAATTGCGCCTACTGTACCTGTAATGATGTTAGGGGTTAACTGTTTTCCTCCTTTTGCAGGCCATGAGGGTGTTAAAGATTTTAGTAATGAGTTCTTTGTCCAATGTGTCATTACTAAAAATCCTCTTCCAGTCTGTGGGTAGTCTTGTCACCCTCTTGGCCAAGTTTCGAGGCACACAGGGGTTTTATTCTTATTAAGTCTCATTTGTTGATTTCCGGTTCACCTGTGTGTGTACCCTTCCCTATTGCAGTGAACCTATGACTTCCCTGGGTCAATGATCTTAGGTGTATCCCGATTCCCTCCTTGATGATCCTGATGGTTTGGGGTTTTACTTCTAGGTCTGTGATCCCCCTTGAGTTTATTTTTCATGGGGTGAGGTAAACGTCTTTTTTCATTTTTCTACATGTGGATATCCATTGTTTCCAGCACCACTTGTTATAAAGGGCATCCCCTTCCCACTTGATGGTTTTGGGACCCATATTGAAGTTCAGTTGTCTATATGCTGATGGTTTTATTCCTGGGCTTTGTATTCTTTTCCACTGGTGTGAGTATCTGTCATTGTGCCAGTACCACACTGCTTTGATCACTGTAGCTGTGTAATAAGTATTAAAGTCAGATAAGGTGAATCCTCCAACTTTGTCCTTCTAGAGTTCTCTGCTAATTCTGGGCTTCTTCCCTCTCCATATGAACTTGGTGATCAGTTTTTCCAATTCTTTGAAGAAGGTTGTTGGTATCTGAATCAGAACAGCATTGAGCTTGTATGGCCGGCCCCATCTTTACTATGTTGAGCCTTCCAATCCAAGAGCATGGGATATTCTTCCATTTGTTTGCTTTTGGTTTCCTGTAGTAGGATCCTGTAAATTTCCTTGTATAGGTCTTTAGGATTTTTGTTGAATATATTCCTGGATATTTCAGTTTGTTCTTGGCTACTGTGAAGGGTGCTGCTTTCTTGATGCTTTCTTCCATGGTTCCGTCCGATGTGCATAGCAAACATACCAACTTCTCTTTGTAGATATCGTATCCTGCCACTCTTCTATATTCCTCTATTGCTGTAATTACTCCCATTGTGGAGCTTTTGGGGTTTTCAATATACAATATCATCTTAAAATAGATGGTTTCACTCCTTCACTGCCATTTGGATCCCTGTGATATCCTTCTGCTGCCTTATGTTGTTAGCTAGAACCTCCAGTAGAATATTGAATAGAAATGGGGACAAGGGGTATCCTTGTCTTGTACCCTTTTTCAGTGGAATTGTTTTTGTCTTTTCTGTATTAACTATGATGTTGCTTGTTGGCATTTCGTAGATAGCTTGTACCTGCTTGAGGAATTTACCTTCCATTCCTATCTTCGTGAGTGTTTTAATTAGGAATGGATGTTGCGTGTTGTCAAATGCTTTTTCTGTATCTATGCATATTATCATATATTTTTTCATCATTTTTCTTCTCGATGTGGTGTATAATTTTGATGGATTTTTTAATGTTAAATCATCCCTGCATCCCTGGCATGAATCCTACCTAGTCAATGTAGGTAATATGTTTTATATACTTTTGTATTCTATTGGTTATTACTTTGTTAATGATTTTTACACCTATGTTCATTGGAGGTATTGGTCTGTAATTCTCTATACCTCTGGGGTCTTTGCCCTGTTTGAGTATCAAAGTTATGCTGGCTTCGTAGAATGAGTTTGGGAGTTTGCCACCGTTTTCTATGCTTTGGAATACTTTGTGGGGAATCTGAGTCAACTCTTCCTTGAATTCTTGGTAGAATTCTGCTGTGACGCCTTCTGGCTCAGAGGCTATTTTTGTGTAGCTTCTTGATGACCCTCTATTTTTTTTGCAATAGATTTGTTGACATTCTTGACCTCTGTGTGAGATAATGTAGGGATGGACTGTTTTTTCAAGTATCTATCCTTGTCTTCCTCTTTTCTGAATTCTTTAGAATACAGACTTTCATAGTGTTTTTGATTATCCGCTTAATCTCATTTGGGTCTGTTGTAATTACCCCTGTGTTATCCCTCATCCTGGCTATGGATGCTTGCCCTTTCCTATCCTTGGACAGATTCAACAGTGGTCTGTCAATTCTGTTGATCCTTTCATAGAAACTGCTTTTAGTTGCATTTATCTTTTGTCTTTCCACTGGTTAACTCTGTCCTGAATTTTATTATTTCTTTTCTTTTGCTATTGGACGGGTCCTTCTGCTGACCCTATTCTACTTGTTGGAGGTTTTGTGATAATATTATCTGTCATAAGTCTCTCTTCTTTTTTTTTTCCTTGTTTATTTATTTTTTTTCCTTCCTTTATTTTATTTTATTTTTTTATTTTTTAACAATTTATTGGGGCTCATACAATTCTTTTCACAGTTCATACATATACATACATCAATTGTATAAAGCACATCTGTACAGTCTTTGCCCTAATCATTTTTTTCTCTTTTCTTCTTTTACATTTTATTAGGGACTCATACAACTCTTACCATAATCCATACATATACATACATCAATTGTATAAAGCACATCCATACATTCCCTGCCCCAATCATTCTCAAGGCATTTGCTCTCCACTTAAGCCCCTTGCATCAGGTCCTCTTTTTTTTTCCCCTCCCTCCCCAGTCCCCCCTCCCTCATATGCCCTTGGTAATTTATACATCGTTATTTTGTCATATCTTGCCCTATCCGGAGTCTCCCTTCCCCCCTTCTCTGCTGTCCCTCTCCCAGGGAAGAGGTCACATGTGGATCCTTGTAATCACTTCCCCCTTTCCAACCCACTCACCCTCCACTCTCCCAGCATCGTCCCTCACACCCTTGGTCCTGAAGGTATCATCCACCCTGGATTCCCTGTACCTCCAACCCTCATATGCACCAGTGTACAGCCTCTGTGCTATCCAGCCCTGCAAGGTAGAATTCGGATCATGGTAGTTGGGGGGAGGAAGCATCCAGGATCTGGGGGAAAGCTGTGTTCCTCATCGATACTACCTCACACCCTAATTAACCCATCTCCTCTCCTAAACCCCTTTATGAGGGGATCTCCATTGGTCGACACTTGGGCCTTGGGTCTCCACTCTGCACTTCCCCCTTCATTTAATATGATATATATATACATATATACATATACACATACATACACACACTTATATCTTTTTTTTTTTTTGCATGATGCCTTATACCTGGTCCCTTGGGCACCTCGTGATCGCACTGTCCGGTGTGCTTCTTCCATGTGGGCTTATTTGCTTCTGAGCTAGATGGCCGCTTGTTCACCTTCAAGCCTTTAAAACCCCAGACACTATCTCTTTTGATAGCCGGGCACCATCAGCTTTCTTCACCACATTTGCTTATGCACCCATTTGTCTTCAGCGATCCAATCATGGAGGTGTGCAATCAATGATATGATTTTTTGTTCTTTGATGCCTGGTAACTGATCCCTTTGGGACCACTCGATCACACAGGCTGGTGTGTTCTTCCATGTGGACTTTGTTGCTTCTGAGCTAGATGGCCGCTTGTTTATCTTCAAGCCTTTAAGACCCCAGTCACTATCTCTTTTGATAGCCGGGCACCATCAGCTTTCTTCACCACATTTACTTGTTCACCCACTTTGGCTCCAGCCATTGTGTCGGCAGAGTGAGCATCATAGAGTACCAATTTAATAAACGAAAGTATTCATGCATTGAGGGAGTGCTTGAGTAGAGGCCCAAGGTCCTTCCGCCACCTTAATACTTGACCTATACATATAGACACATAGATCTATTTCCCCATCCTCCTACATATATTTGCATGTACATGTCTTTGTCTAGACCTCCATGAATGCCCTTTGACTCCTAGCTCTTTCCTCCATCTCCCTTGACTTTCCTCCTGCCCTACTACCATGCTTCATCGCCACCTGGGCTAGAGTATACCTCTTCTCTAAGTAACCTTACCCTTGATCATTTCCCACCAGGCCTGCCACTCCCCCTTCTCTACCATTTGGGGTCCCATGTTTTTCCCTTGTCCCTGGGTTTGTTAACACCACTTCCTTACCCCCCCTACCCCCCACCCCAAGTCCCCCCAGAACTGTCGGTCCCGTTGTTTTTCCTCCAGATAGTTCATCCAGCCTGTCCTATTCAGACAGACCTGTGGAGTCACTAACATGCACGAAAACTAGACAGAGGAAAACAAAGCAACAGTATACAACCAGACAACAAAACAACAAAAACAAACCACTGACAAAGAACAGAATAAAACAGTTCACAAGAGAAAAGCTTGTAGTTAGTTCAGGGATCGTTTGCTGGCCCTTAGGAGCGTTTTCCAGTCCAGTCTGTTGGGGCACCACGCCCTGGCCCCAAAGTCCACTTTCAGCATTCCCTGGGGACCTTGCCACTCCATTCCCTTGGTGTTCCGCTGCACTCCCCCAGTGATTTGCCTCGGTGTGGTGGGATCAGGTCAGGTGCAATTCCCACACTGTGTCTCCGGTGCTGTCCCCTGTATCGCCCTTCGTCACTGAGGGGCATCATGTCTCATAGTGGGGCCAGTCATGTTGTTCTCTCTGTGGACTGGCTGCTCTACTCAGGAACATCATCCTCACGGCCTCGTGGGCCAGGCTGTGCTCCACTCTCTCCTCCTGCCCCTTCATCTGCTCCCATGTGCTCTGATCAAATATGTCCATCTCCCAGAGCTGCAGAGTCAATGTCGTCCTTTGGAACAAATTCTTTTCGGGGGAGGGGCAGGAATCCACTTAATTTATGGTGCTGGGGCCAGCCTCCCAGACCTCTCCACCGGTTCCCTCCTCCACGCCAGGATATTGCATTCACACCTTGCGACACTGGGTTGAAGTCTGGTCCCACTTTCCCTGTGGAGATATAAACAATACCCTCCCCTTGGGTGGATGAATGCCCCATGACCCCACTACCCTTTTCTTCCTGTATTCATCCTTTTGTTTTCCTTTCCCCTCTTCCTCCACCATTGCCTACCATGTACATCCCTGGTTTTGGTCTGGTCTCTTCCATACTACACCGTCTTCACCCCTCTCTCTTCTTTTTTATATGCATTTAATGATATCAAGCTACCTCTGATAACTGCCTTCGCAGTATCCCATAAGTTTTGATATGTTGTATTCTCATTCTCATTACTTTCTAGACACTTCCTAATATCCTCTCTAATCTGGGCCTACCCATTCATGTCGCAGGAGATAATTGTTTATCTTTTTTATTGCTCTTGCTCTTCCAATTGATTGCCCTTGCTCTTCTGGATGTACTTTTATTAATGTCCAGCTTTATGACGTGATGATCCAAGAAAGACGTCTGAATAATATCTATGTATTTGAATTTACACGGACTTGACTTGTGTCCCAGCATGTAGTCTCTTCTTGAAAATGACCCATGTGACCTTGAGACGAATGTGAATTATTTGGATTTGTATGGAAAGTGGTACAAATGTCAGGCCCAGTTGCCTAATTAATTTGTCTTTCCCTGATAGTGTTCAAGTTACCTTCTATGATGGTTCAATATGTGATTTATTTTTTCATCTTTTTAATAGTTTGATGAAATTTGTCGCTCCAATGTGTGCATAAATATTCAATATGCTAACTGGTTCTTGGTTTAATGGGCCTTGAGGCATTATGTAGTGTCCCTCCTTGTCTCTTTTTATGGTTTGAACCTTGAGATCCATTTTGTCAAAGATTAAGATTGCCACCATGCTTTTTTTTAAGTTGTCGTTTGCCTGGTATACTTCTGCCAGCCTTTATTCTTAGTTTATTTTTGCCTGTGTGCTTAAGATGTGTCTCTTGAAGGCACATCTTGATGAATTATGTTTTCTGAGCCAGTCCTCCAGTCTCCTTTCTTTCCGTGTATGAATTGAGTCCATTGGAATTCAGAGTTATTATTACAATCTGTGCATTCAATGTTCTTACACCCTGTCTTGGGTTTTGGGTGTTTTCCTATCCTTTCATATCAGTGTAGAGATTTTCTATTTTGTCTTCTTTTCTCTCTTAGGCCCTGTTGTCTTGGTAATTGTTACTGGCATTTTGGCTTCTGGATAGAGATGGGGTATATGGTGGTCTGCTTGTTTCTGGTGGAGGTTGAACCTCTGGCCACAATGAGTCAGCCAGTATCTTCTGCAGGGTCAGGTGTCTTGCAGCATGTTCTTTTATTCTTTCCTTGTCCTGGAAGACCCTTATTTTCCCATCTATCTTAATGGATAATTTGGCAGGGTAAAGGATTCTGGAGGAGGCATTTTTTCTTTCAGCTTTTAGAAGATGTTTCTCCACTTTCTCCTCTTCATAGTGTTTGCTGATATGTCTCAGCATATTCTTACCTGATATCCTTTGTATGTGACTGCCTTCCTTTCTCTTGCTGTTCTTAAAATTTTCTCTTTTTCCTCAAAGGTGGATATTTTTACTATTATATGTCTTAGTGAGTTCTTCTTGTGGTCTAATCTAGTTGGTTTCGTTCAGCTTCCTGTACGAGTGTCTGGTTCTTACACATTAAGGTGGGAAAGTTTTCTTCCAGAAATTCTTCCACTATCTTGGCTGTCGACTTCTGTGGTGTGTTCTCCTCCAGTAGACCAATTATTTGAATATTATTCCTCTTCATAGCATCTGTCATTGATCTCCGGTTATTTTCTGCTTCTTTGATTTTCCTATTTGACGGTCTTTCCCAATTGCATATGTCTGTTTGTGGGTCTTCGAGATCACCGATACCGTTCTCTGCCTCCTCAAGCGTAATCATAAATTCTGTAAGCTTGTGTTTGGCTTCTGCTACTTCATCCGTTAGCACCTGTGTTTCCCTTTGGTGTGTGGACTTCATCCCCTCTATTGTGGACTTCACCTCCTTTATCATTGTATCCTTATTCTGCATTGCTTCCTTCAGCTCCTGTATTACTCTGAGCAGACTTCTGAAGATTTCCTTCTGTGACAGATCTGTGTCTGATTCTTCTATGAGAGTCATTAACTCTGCTACTGTGTTTTGTCTCTGGATTTTTGTAGGGACTGATGTGGTCTGTTGATTTTTCCTCGATTGGTTCATAGGCCCCATGTTTCTGGGACACCAGGGGCCCCTTAACACCTTCCATTTGTTACTATTAAAGGTGCTTCTGGGGGCTACATATGACCTTCTATAGAGGTGGGTCAGACTCCTTAGTAGGCAGAGTCCATTGATGGTTCAGTGGCCAACAGTGGTGAGAAGTTTCAGTGACTGGAGTGGATGCTGGAGCCTAAATGTATGCTCCTAGGATCCTTTGACCTGCTCTGTCAGGGCACACTTAGTCTTTTTCCTTGTTAAAAAAATTTTTTTAATAGGGAAAAACATAAAAAGCAAAAAAGAAATGATAATAATGCAAATGGTCAAAGAAAAAAAAAAGAAAAACAGATTATTTTCCCCCTTTGCCTCCAATTTTTAAAGATGCCGAATTGAAGGCATATGTTGGGGAGAGCTCACTGTCACCCGAAGGGTGCTGATCAAGGGCTCCAAAGCCAGGCTATGTGGGAATGAATGCTCTTCAGATGAAGCATGCTCTTCCCAAGGTCCCTGCAGGCCTGTTGTGTTTAGCCAGTAGGCAGAGGTTAGGCATCCAGGAAACGCACCACAGCAGCGAGCCAACTGCACCAGCCTGAAAGGACTGGGGAAGCAAGAGGTGCTGTGGAAAATGCCAGACCAAGATGCCCACCTCCTCTGCCAGCAGTAACTGGGCTGGGGCTAGAAGGCGTTTGGGGCCGCTGGTGCTGGGGACGCCTTGGGGTACTGCATTTGCTTGGGCCATCTGGAGTGGACAGAAAGAGCTCCAGCAGGAAACCCAAAGATTGTCATTAGCCTCCTTAGCAGGCAAGAACGCTTATCATTCGGGCCGTGCTGTGAACCCCGCAGGGCTGCACAGGGCTCTGCAGTTGCATGGGCCAGGCCAGGAAAGGGCAGAAGTGGTTCTGGTGGGAAACACGGGGCAGTGGGGCCAGCCCTCTGCACTGTGGGAGCGGGCTGGGGCAGGCAGGCTTAGCGCTTGGGGCTGCCAGCACTGGGAACCCCTCAGGCCACCGCAGTGGCATGGGCCAGCCTGAAGTGGCTCTGTGGGTAGAAGCTGGATGGGCTTCGGCAGCGGGTGCATGCTGGTGGAGAGTGCCCAGCGTTGGTACCTGAAAGGGTGCACCGTCATGCAGCCTCCCAGACAGGGAGCAGTAGCGAAGCTGACAGGAGCAGGCAGGCAGACCAGGGTGCTGGTGGCGAGGTCCCAGGCAACAATGGGGGCGGATTTTCCCTAGTGAAAGTCACCAAGCCAGCTACTGGTAGATTTCAGGTCAGTTACCGGGCCCAGGCAGATTGCTGCCACGTGGGGAGAGGGGAACTGCGAGAAAGGGAAATTTCTCTCCTAGTGGGGTCCCATGTGTGGGCAGCTGTTGTAGGGAGTCCCACCATAGCTTTGCGTGTCTCAGCGGGGCAGCCAAGCAGCTCCTGGTGTGGAGGCCCGGCCTGGGTGTGGAGTGAGTAAATCACTGCTCACAGCAGTGGTGGGGGTGCACTGGGGTCACTCAGCCTGATGAGCCGAGATTTCCCAAGAATCGATCCCAGATCACTGAGTCTACGGCTCAGGACAGATGTGTGGGGTGGGGGTGGGGGGCAGATCCAGGGGCATCTCTCACCAGAATCCTTCCATTAAACTACCAGGACACTTAACCCACCATGTCCAAAAGAGCCTTCAGTATGTGTGGCTCACCTGGTTGCCATCTTGACCCCTCCTCCATTTCACTCTTCTAATGTAGTCTTCTGATGTGCATAAGTGGTGTAATTTCATTTATGTCCAGATTGGGAATCCTTATTTTAGCTAGTGGACTTTGGGAGGATTCAAACTCTCTGAAATTCCCCAAGGCACAAAATGATATTCTGGTAGGTTTATAAGAGCAAAAACCATAGTCGGTTTGGCAATCAGTAGGGGTTGAGGATATTACAAAGTGTAAGCAAAGAAAGGTTGAGGCTTCCACATTTCTTTCAGGAAGCAGTTTATAGAAACTAAGATAAGCATTAATCTTAAGTTTGTGAAGTAGGGTGGAATGGGGTATGAGACAAAGGGCACATTCTGAGAAAAGGAGGATATTGACTTTTGGGTAATAATACACTGTGAAGGAGCAAAACTGGGTGTGGAAGAGAAAGGTTACCTATTTTAGTGATTAAAGAGGCCTGGACACCATTTTTTCTAAATTCTAAAATCGGGGCACACGAGTCAAGCTTAAGTCCTTACAACACTGCACTCAACCAAATCGTGATTCACCCAGAATACCTTGTAAGTCAGGCTTAATGAATTAGTTCTCAAAGGTCTCAGCCTTTAAAATAGAAATGCAGTTCTGCTCTGTGCAGAATGGGACACAGTGCATCAGAATCACCCCCCAAGGAATCTAAAACAGTACTACATTGGTTTTATTTTGTTTAAGTGCTATGAGCATTAAGAAACCCTAGATGCACAGTGGGTAGGGCATTGACCACCTGAAATCCAGCTTCTAGGATGGATGATTAAAGGGTGTGCCTCCAAATAATTTGCATTCCAGACCCTACAAGGCTCCTATAAGTTAGAATTGACTTGGTGACTGTGTGTATGGCCTAATTGTATGATTTGAGTCAAAGAAAGTTTCTTCTCATTTGTGGACCTGGTTTAACAGCCCCCAATTGGAAAATATTGCACAGGAAATGAAAGCTTTTTTTCCTCAAAGCTTTAACTACTACGTGGAGAAAAATAGAGAGAGACAGCACGCAAATTGTCAAAGTCATTCCCTCTGACCTGGGTTTCTGGGACATTTTCAGGATGTGAATTTTCACAGTGTTTTCTACATAGTCATAGGTGGCAGTGTCCTCAGAGTGCAGTGTGATAATCTGAAGATATTCTGTGCTGACTGCAATGACTATGGAGAAGACACTTCCTTCTGTAAAGTCCTCAGGGAGAGGCATTGATACAGTGACTGCAATACTAGTCTTAAACATAGCAGATACTGTTTTGCTGATGCTGTGTACTTGTTAGGTGTCCTGTAGTCAGTTCTGATTCACTGTGAATCTGCAAACAATAGTCATAAACACTGCTTGGAGTTAGATTTGGTCAGTCATACTGAAGGTGCACTATAAAAACCCAATATTCTGAAATGTGGAAATCATGGCAGAAAATATGATTCCAAGGAAAACATAATCTAATTTCATGCAGTTGTGCTGTTAATTGATAAACAAGAATAAAATTTTGCAGATTAAAATTCTAACTACTTTGTTGTTTTGTTTTTCTGACTCTATGACTAAGAGATTGCATGGAGGATAAGGTCCCATTCCAGATCTTATCTAGTGCCGGACTGAAAATCTCACCAGATGGATAAAGCCTCTTCTTCCAAGATGGCTTTGTCTTAAGTCTGGCATGCTGTCCTGGCTGTAAGCTAGGAATGCATACAGGGCTGAAGGCCAGGATCTTGTTCTAGAACCTGGATCTCTCCTTTGGACTTAAATTCCTCCAAACATGGTGCCTGAGTGTCTCCTGAAAGTCAAGAGATATAGAAAAGGAAATTTACATAAAGTTATTGATATTCATTTATATTTAATTTAAAATTTTGAAATGAAATTATTTAGATTAATATGTCTAACAATGGTTCTCAATCTGTGGGTTGTGACCCCGTTGGGGATTGAACAACCCTTTCACAGGTGTCGCCAAATTCATAACAGTAGCAACATTACAGTTATAAAGTAACAACAAAAATCATTTTATGGTTGGGGGGGTCACCACAACATGAGGAATTCTATTAAAGGGTCATGGCATTAATATAGTTCAGAACCACTGGTCTATAAGAGCTGACACATTATAAATACTTTGGGGGCCTATACAATCAATACCACAAGGGAAACTGTAGACAAGAGTTTTATGGAAAAAAGAACACCTTTCCTAGTTTCAAACACAGGAGCACACGACCTGAGGGGACCTAAATGTATCCTCAGAAATCCATCACCTCTTCTGTCCTGACTCACAGTGGCTGAGGTCGGCAGCGGGACTTAGGCAAGCTAGTTTTTGAGACCCACATGACAGCTCTGATGAGCATTTGTGCCTTGAAGATTCCATTATGCTCTTGCCGGTCTATGCAGGACTGAGCAGATTTTAGGGAAATCTTAACCATCTTATATCCTCTCCTCCCAATTGCAGTTAGTGGGGACAGATTTGAATCAAGGCTGACATGTCCTTCAGCTTTGCCTTGTTCCCTCTTATGGTGTGCCTCCGTGTATGGCTTTCTGTCCTTTGAAAATAGAAGGACGTCAGGTCTACTAAACATATCCTGAATGAGTTCATGAGTACTCCCTGAACTATCAAGGAACATTTTGGACTCTTAACTCAGATATACTGGGCTTGTTTTCCAGTGCAACAACCATGGGGTTAGATTTGGTCAGTCATATACTCAGGTGCACTAAGTACTTCAATATTCTGGAACATCAAAATGATAAAAATATGATCAAAGGAATATACAATCAAATTTTCACTAGCTGTGTTCAGTTAATTGGTAAACAAGAATAAAACTTTGCAGCTTCAAATTTTGTTTCTGTTTTTCTGACTCTATGACTAAGAGATGGCATGGAGGAGATGGTTCCATTCCAGATCTTTTCTAGTGCCCGATTGAAAAGCTCAACAGATGAATGGAGCCTTTTCTTCCAAGATGGCTTTGTCTTAAGTCTGGCCAGCTGGCCTGGTTGTAAGCTAGGAATGCATACAGGGCTGAGGATCAGGACCTTGTTCTAGCACCTGGATCTCTCCTTTTGACTGCCCTTCCTCCCAACATGGTGCGTGCGTGTGTCCTGAAAATCATGAGTTAAATAAAATGAAAGCTACATTGAAATTTATTGATTTTCACTTATATTTAAATCAAAATTATGAAATGAAATTATTTAAATTAACATGGTCTCTAAGAGCTGACACATTATAAATACTTTGGGTATTTATACACAATCAACCCCACAAGGGAAAGTGTAGAGTTTACTCAGGAATAAGTACCTCTCCTTGCTTCAAGCACAGGAGCACACTATTCCAAGGGCCCCAAATGTGTCCTCTGAAACCAGTCACTTCTTCTGTCCTGATTCCCAGTCAGTGGCTTAGGATGGTAGCAGGATTTAGGCCACCAGTTTTTTAGAACCACCTGCCAGCCCTGATGAGCAATTGTGGCTTGAGGATACCACTGTGCTCTCGCTGGTCTACCCTGGACTGAGCACATTTCAGGGAACCCCTACCCATCCTATATCCTCTCCTCCTCATAGCAGTTCCTGGGGACAGGATTGCGTCAGAGCAGACAGGTCCTTCAGCTTTGCCTTGTTCCCTCTGCATGATGTGCCTCCATGTGTGGTCTTCTGCTCTTTGGGAACAGAAGGGCATTTCCTCATATTACAATGAAATGTTTTTAATTCAGTGTTTGGTACAAACCCACACATCTAGAGAGATCCTCAAGGGAAACGGTAAGATAGAGAGGAAGCCCGTGACACTGACATGAAGTCAGCTTTTAACTCCTCTCTGTTTGGTCTGCTGGAACTGAGCCCTGGGTCCGAGGGTCCTCAGCAATCATTGAAGTCCAGTGTCCCACTGTAGGGAGTTTTGTGTATAAACATTTAATGATTCCCTTCACAGTGTCTCTTTTATGGTGATACAAGGTTATGTCCTTAACTTTGAGCCTGACTATTTGAATATAGGGAATGTTCTTGTCATTATCTCTGGGGACTGCCAATCAGCCACCCGCTGAGCTTATGTAGGGTGTAGTACCAACATTAGTACTAGTAATTGAGACCCACTGCAGGCCCTCCCCTGGAGCTGGCTGATGCAATCCATTCATAACTGCTGGTAAATGCAGAGACATTGTCTAGTTAGCCTCGGGTCTCCCCCCAGACTCTACCAGCTGCTCTTTACCCTAGACATCTGCAAACACAAAGACATCCTGTTCAGCAAACTATCACAGATATCCACTGTTTCTCTTGTTCATCATCTTTTCTTCCTTTTTATAATTGCCACCAGGGAACCTTAGGTCAGCAGACTCAATTGGAATTTGTGCATAATCATATCTGTTCAGTGAATGGGGAGACCTGGGCAGCCCATGGCTGTGCACTCTCGTTTCTAGAGTTTAAGGGTTAGCCTGGGCTGCTTTTCATCAGCAGACTAATGTGCTCTTTGGGAGATGCTTTCATTAGAAAGATATCTGAGGGGAAGATATGGTGTCCTGGGGCAAATAGCTGGTAATTATAGTGTTTGGAGAAATATGATATCTGATTATACGAGTTTACTGTACTGATTAATCCATATAAACACCAAGAGGAACAGAGGGAACAATATTTTCCCCCATAATACAGCTCCTGTCATCTGCAAGATATAATTGCCTAAGTGTACAAGCGAATGACACCAAAACAGGATGTTATGGTCACAGGTGGTAAACTACTGTAACTTGGGGAAAAGATGTGAGTGTGTTGGGAGGGGAGGTGAGGGAAAAGAGAAAAAGAAGTTCTATCCTGGACAGGGTCAGAAATTTTCTCCTGGGCCCATAATTCCCCCGAGGGAGAGACATGGATACTTTTAAGGTCCCAAGCCAGACTTTGGTTCAGAGTGCTCCCTTAAAAATGATCAAAGTCAGAAGATTAGATTAATCACCACTCCCTTTAACAAAGCCACATCACAGAACTAACAATCATCAAATATAATAACCCTGAATGCACCTGAGAGTGCTGGAAAGGCAAGTGGGGTTGGGGGGATTTTTTAAGTTTGTTTCTGGAGAGTGCAAAGCCAAGCAAAAGAAACAAAGAAAGAACTTCAACTCTGATACCCACGGATTGAACCTCTAATAACATTCCCTCCTCTGAATTTGGCTTTACCATTTGAAATCCTTGCATCATACTCTGAAGCCCACGACTCTGGGTTAGCAGTCATCTGCGCCTCCATTCCAGGATATTCCAGCTTTAAGTCCAATGGAATATTTCCGTTCCTTTAATAACAGCAAAGTAAGTGATACTATTAAATTGAGCTGAGCTAGAGTCATGTAACAACATTGCCTGGGGCATCATATGAAATGATTACCTAATCTGAGAATAGGTTTCAGACTCTGTGTTGGTGTTTATGCTGACAGTTGGCTTATGCAATGTTTGCCCTTTTGAGATGGACTGCTTTGACTGAGCATAATGTTCTCTAGGTCTATCTGTGTAGTGATGAGCTTTGTCGGTGTCCTACACATATATAGTATCCCATTTTGTGTATGTACCAAAGTTGCTTTATCTAATCTTCTATTCGTTGGCTTTTGGTTATTGCCAATTTTATGATATTTTGAAGAGTACTTTGATGAACATGGGCATTCATATGTCTATCTTTAATTTGTGATCTTAGTATACCCACTAAAAGCCTTGCTGGAATACATGCAGTTTATTATCCCATTTGTTTGTGGTATCACCATATCACTTTACAGAGTAGTTGGACAGAACTACCAGCAGCAGTGTCTGGGAGTTCCAATCTCTCTGCTTCTTCTCTGGTACATTTATTTCTGTTTTTCTTTCCTTCTTTTCATGGGCTACCATTTTCAGTGTAAAATGATATATCTACATTTTTTTCATATCTGCATCTTCTGTATGGCTCATGATCAGGAACATTTTCTATGGTTGCTGCAAGCCGAGTGCTCACTCGATCAGGAACATTTTTAATGTGTCTATTTGACATTTAGATGCCTATTTTGATTAACCGTCTAGGTATAATTTTTACTGCCTTTATTGTTGAGTTATTTGGATTTTTTCTTATTAAAGTCTTGCATCATTCTATATATTTTAGTGGTATATAATTGCCCCTGTGTCATTGGTCATGATTGTTTTCCAGTCCAGGAAATAATTGTTAATTCTCTTTTTTTGTTTGTTTGTTAATTCTCTTATTGAATTATTTTTATGTATATATGGGTCTTATTATACAAAGAATTACTCAGTTATTTTGCTTCTCTTATGTGGACCTCCTCTGCTGTGTTTGAAACGTGTATGCCCTGTATTTGGGCCCTTAAGTATGTAACTGTTTTCCCACTGGTGATCTTTATGGGTCTGTACATGGAGGTAGGTCTTTGATCTATCTTGAGTTCAGTTTTGTACATGAGAAGTCATATGGGTCCTGTGTAATTCTTCTGTAGATTTAGATCCAATTTTGCCATCACCATTGGTTGTAGAGAATGGTTTCTTCCCATTTAATTGTTGGCACTTTCTTGAATATCAGTTGCCTACAGGTGGTTGACTTTATTTGTAAGTTGTCTCTGCCCCCCCCCCGCACCACCACACACACACACACACACACACACACACACACACACACACACTGGTCAGTGTACCTATGATTTGATCAGTCCTATGCTGTTTTGCCTAATGTGGCTGTATAATAGGTTTTGAGATTGGGTAGTGTGAGTTCTCCTACTTTGTTGCACTTTTGGTCTTTCTTGCTTATCCTGGGTCTCTTCTCCCTTCATATGAAGTTAGTAATTAGTGTTAACATTTGATTATGGAATGAAGTTATTATTTGGATCAGTATTGAATGGTATTTAAAATTTGTGTTGGGTAATATTGATATTTACATAATGAGCCTTCCTATCATGAGCCAGGGACATTCTTCCATTTGTGTAGATCTCCTTTGGTTTCTTGTTGTTAGGTGCTGTTGAGTTGAGTTCTGTCTTAAAGTGACCCTCTGTACAACAGTGTGAAGTGCTGCTCAGTCCTGTCCCCACCCCTGTCCTTGATAAACGATTTAATCAGTTATTGTCTCTGTGTGTCCAACACTTCTAGACAATTATAATTACATAAAGATAAAAATTAAATGTAAGAAATAAAAGTCTATTCCTAATAAGTTTAAAACAGACAAGGACTTACTCTCATAGAAAAATAAAAAGATATTTAACCCTAGAGAAAATTCAGGTTGAGTCAAGAGGGAAATCAAGTGACCTTGTACCATATTTTTCCATGATTAAATCCACTATAATCAAGTTTACAATAGTATATGTCTGATACTAACACTGAAAGAATTTCTTCAGGGATAATAAATTAAATTAAGGAAAATTTAACATTGTTTATTATTTTAATTGTCTTTAAAGATAACTAATATTTAAAACAATAACAAATTTGTATACTTATCTATTATATTCAAGTGATTTTGTTTAAAAAGGGACAGAAGATAAGGAAGAAAGAATTGGAAATATGTTATTAAATTATCCTTATGCTCAATGGAAGGAATGTATTATTGTCTAAACATAAAATAAAATTGTTAAAAATTCATGTTATAAAACAGGATAGATTTATAAAAGTTCATGCAAGAATAATTTAATAATTCAATTAATGTAAATAATATTTATAAAATACTAATTCAAAGCAAGAAAAAGAGCAAAAACAATCCAATAAATAGAAAACTACTAGTAAAATGTAACTACTAGTAATGTGTTCAGTTTTGATACAAAATGTTCAATATGGTATAAATTTAAGTCTGAGTACTGATTTGAGTTGGAGACATTTCCTTTGAGGCAAATACCTATCATTCTCATGTGAGAACAGTGTATGAATGTTGTAGGATAGGGGCCCACCTGGGTAAAGTTCAATCTGGTGTAAGGGGAGAGAGTAAATTTGGCACACAGTATAAGATTTTTTTTTTCCTCTTAAGAAATTCTCTTGAGGGAAGGGGGAGCGGGAAGGGAGGGGAAAAAAGAGGACTTGATGCAAAGGGTGTAAGTAGAGAGCAAATGCTTTGAAAATGATTAGGGCAAAGAATGTACAGATGTGCTTTACACAATTGATGTATGTTTGGATTGTGATAAGAGTTGTATGAGTCCCTAATAAAATGTCAAAAGAAAGAAATTCTCTCAACCCCAGAGCTGATGAGAATCTTCGTTTAATGAGAGGAAAGGGCCACGTGTCATGTAGGTAAAAGGTATTAGAACAGTCACCCTGAAACACGCTGATGCCACCAAGTCAATTCCAACTCATAGTGAACCAATAAAATGGAGTAGAACTACTTCACAGTGCTTTAGAGACTTCAGATATTTATGGAAGCAGACAGCCTAATCACTTTCCTGCAAAGTGGCTGGTGGGTTTAAACTAACAACCATGCCATTAGTGGCTGAACACTTAAGCCATTGCATCACCATGGATACTAAGAATTTTTTAGTCATTGGAAAATTCTCATCTGTATAGAGGAAATATCACTTCTGCCTTATAGGACTGCAATAGTGATCAATGAAAGCCACAAAGAAAACACAAACAAAAAAGAGCCCTTGGGAACAAATGACAACAAGGGGAACAGAGGAACAACCAGAAGATAATATTGCTGCACATATATCTGAAAGTATAAATTAAATAAGAAAAAATAAAAAGTAAAACAACCTATCACTTCCTCACACACAAGCCTCAGAAAACCAAAAATTCAAACCAGACACCAAAGATTAAGGTATGTTGGTGAGGATATGATAACATGTTAAATGCTTTGTCATTAGGGAATTGTAAAGTTTTACAGTGAGTTACCATATTTTTGAAATGAATGAATCAAGCAACAATAAAGGACAACCTAATAATGCCTTATGTTGTTAAGTGTTTTGATAGTTGTTTAAAGGCCATAAACACAGTTGTTCTCTAAAATCTGGTCAGGAATATGCACCACTTGTTTTAGTTTTGGTTTTGTGTTTTAATGCACTGTGGTCTTAAATAAATGCTAATATCAGTTTGATGATTTCCAAAGTATCTGATAAGGAGGGACACTATAAAATACTCAAGAGAATGGTAGACAAAGAACCACTAACTTTTGTGAACATATATTCCCTGAATGAGAGACCCACTTAATATGTCAACCAAACACGCCAAAAATTGAAAAAAGAAATCACAGCCTCAAAAATTATAGTGGGTGGCTTCAACACACTGCTCACTGAGAAAAATCATAGGGAAAGAAACTCAACAAGGAGGCTAGAGATCTAAACACTACAATTAGACAGTTTGACCCGATAGATATTTACAGAGCTATTCATCCAAATTCACATTCTTCTCAAGCCCACATAGCACATATTCAAAGATAGACCATATGTTGGCATATAAGGTGAATCTACATTAATTTAAGCACATTGATATACAGATCTCTCTCTGACCACTGTGCCATAAGGCTAGAAATTGACAAAACGAAGACAAAGAAAACAAGAGCAAACAATTGGAGGATGAATAACTCTACTGCAAAAGGAATGTGTACTGCCACAGATCAGAGATGAAATTAGGAAATTTCTAAAAACCAATGAGAATGAGCACACGATGTACCAAAACTTATGGGCCACAAGGAAGGCACTTATCAGAGGAAGTTTCTTAGTGATACATGCACACATGAGAAAGGAGTAGAGACTCATGATTGATAAGCTTGCACAAAATTTACAACAACTAGAGCAGTCAGCAGGACAATCCTACTAATGAAAAAGAAAGGAAATTATAAAAATCAGGGCTGAGATTCAGGAGAGGGAAAATAAGAAAACTATGGAGAAAATATTGCTGCTAAAAGTTGGTTCTTTGAAAGGATAAACAGAATCGACAGTCCACTGGCAAACCTAACCAAAGAAAGGAGGGAACAAATTTAATAGCAAGAATAAGGGACCACAGAGGACATTACAACAGACCCGAATGAAACAAAAAAGGATACTTACACAGTACTATGAAGGATTGTACTGCAATGAATTGAGCAATTTGGAAGACATGGACAAATTCTTGGAAAATCAATCACTCCCTAGACTATCCTCAATGGACATCAAAAATCTCAACAGACCCATAGCAATAGAAGAAATAAACAAGGTTATCAAGGGATTACCAACAAAAAAATCTCCTGGACCAGATGACTTCACTGGAGAATTCTACAAAGCATTTGGGGAAGAACTAACACCAATACTACACAAACTCTTCCAGATAATAGAAAAAGACAGCAAACTACCGAACTCCCTCTATGAAGCTAGTATAGCTCTGATACCAAAACCGGGCAAGGATCCCACAAGAATTGAGAACTACAGACTGGTATCCCTAATGAGCATCGATGCAAACATCCTTAACAAAGTACTAGCCAACAGAATACAAAAGTATGTAAAACAAATAATTCACTATGACCAAGTGGGATTCATACCAGGGATGCAGGGATGGTTCAACATTTGAAAGACCATTATTATTATTCATCACATTGACATGAAAAAGTATAAGAACCTCATGATAATATCGATAGATGCATAAAAAAACATTCGACAACATCTAACACCAATTCCTGTTTATGACACTTGAGAAGATAGGAATGGAAGATAGGAATTCCTCAAGACAATACAAGCTTTATATGAAAAACCAACACTCAACGTGGTAGTCAATTGAGAAAAGACTAACACAATTCCACTGAAAAAGGGAACCAGACAAGGATGCCCTTTGTCCCATTCTTATTTAATATCGTTCTGCAGGTTTTAGTTAATAGCATAAGGCAAAGAAGAGACATCAAAGGTATTCTTCAGGGGAAGGAAGAGGTGAAACTGTCATTATTTTCAGATGATATGATTTTATATACAGAAAATCCCAAGAGGTCCACAAGGGGAGTACTGGAAGCAATAGAGGAGTTTGGCAGAGTGACAGGATACAAGATCAACAAACACAGTTTACCGGATTATTATTCACATTGGATAAGACCACAGAAGAAGAGATAAAAAAGGTGGTACCCTTCACAATAGCCAGATATAAATGGAAATATCTAGGGATATACCTGACTAAAAGAACAAAAGATCTATATGGGGAAAACTACAGAACACTATTACAAGAAACCAAGAGTGACCTCAACAAATGGAAGAATATCCCTTGTTCGTGGATTGGAAGACTCAATATAGTCATAAATGTCAGTTCTGCCAAAGACCTTATATAAGTTTAATGCCATCCCGATACAATTACCTTTATCTTTCTTCAAAGAATTGGAATAACTGATTACTAACTTCATATGAAGAGGGAAGAAGCCGAGAATTAGCAGAAAACTCAAGAAGAAGGACACAGTGGGAGGGCTTGCTTTACCTGACTTTAGCCCATTCTATACAGCCACAGTTGTCAAAACCACTTGATATTGGTACAATGACAGATACTCAGACTAATGGAAAAGAACTGAAAACCCAGAAATAAAATCATCAGCATATATACAACTGATCTTTGATAAGGGCCCCAAAAATATCAAATGGGAAGCAGATGCCCTCTTTAACAGAAAAAAATGGATATTTACCTGCAGAAAGATGAAGCAAGACCCTTATCTCACTCCAAGCTCAAGGTGGATCACAGACCTTGAAGTTAAACCCCAAACTATTAGGGCCATCAATGCGGGATTTGGGACCAACTTAAGAATTTGGCACAGGGAATACACAGGCTATTAGAAATACGGAAGGACTGGGGGAAGGGAGACTTCGGATAGGGCAAGATATAACAAAATAACGATGTATAAATTACCAAGGGCACATGAGGGAGAGGGAAAGAGGAGGGAGGGAAAAAAAAAGATGACCTGATGTAAAGGGCTTAAGTGGAGAGCAAATGCTTTGAGAATGATTGGGGCAGGGAATGTACGGATGTGCTTTATACAATTGATATATGTATATGTATGGATTGTGATAAGAGTTGTATGAGTCACTAATAAAATGTAAAAAAAGAAAAGCGGAGAAAAAAATGATTAGGGCAAAGACTGTACAGATGTGCTTTATACAATTGATGTATGTATATGTATGAACTGTGATAAGAGTTGTATGAGCCCCTAATAAATTGTTAAAAAAATAAACTTTAACTATATTAAAAAAAAAAGAAATACGGAAGGACACAAACACAGAGGATGCACACATTGACAAATGGGATATACTGAAGATAAAACACCTGTGTACATCGAAAGAATTCACCAAGAGCATAATAAGAGAGTCCACGGACTGGGAAAATATCTTAAGCAATGACACATCAGACAAAGGCCTTATTACTAAAATCTATAATACTCTGCTTGCTTCCCAAAAAAACCCCCCAAAATTGATTGCCCACTTGAGAGCTGGGCAAAGGACTTGAACAGAAGTTTCACAGGGGGCAGAAATCTGAATGGCCAACAAACATGTGAGAAAATGTTCCCGATCTTTAGCCATAAGGGAAATGCAAATTAAAACAACAATGAGGTACCATCTAACACCCTCAAAGGTAGCCCAATTAAAAAAATCAGAAAGCAACAAGTGTTGGAGGGACTGTGGGGCGACAGAAACTCTCATCCACTTCTGGTGGACCTGTAAAGATGTACAGCCCCTATGGAAATCGATTTGGCCATATCTAAATAGATGGAAATCAAGCTACCATATGACCCAGCAATCCCCCTACTGGGCATATACCCAGAAGAGGCAAGAAACAAACCAAGGCCAGACATCTGTGCTCCAATATTCATTGTGGCACCGTTCACAATTGCAAAGAGTTGGAAACAACCCAAATTTCCATCAACTGATGATTGGATTAAAAAACTGTGGTATATACATACAAAGGAATACTATGCATCGCTAAGAAGCAGTGATGAACGTATGAAGCACAACGCTGCATGGGAAGTACTGGAGGAAATAATGCTAAGCCAAGTAAGTCAAGCACAAAAGGACAAGTACCACATGAGTCTGCTGAGGTAAGCTTTAAAAAAATTTTTTTAAGGCATAGGGAAAAAGCTACTGTATACAAACATTCCTGGGGGGTGAGGACCAGGTAATATGGCAGGGACCAGACCAAATACAGGGATACACATGACAGACACCTAAAAAATAGCTGGGCAAAAGGAAAAAAGAGTAATAAAAAAGAAATGGTTAGTGGGGGCACAGGGCACTAACCCACCCAAAGAGAGGGTATTGTTTAAATCTCCACAGGGAAAGAGGAACCAGACTTCAACCCAGTGCTCCAAGATTTGAATGCAACATGTCGGCGTTGGAGCAGGGAACCAGTGGAGAAGTCTGGGGATCCAGCCCCAATCTCAACTACTAAGTGGACACCTGACCCACTCACCAGAACAATTTATTTCAAAGGTTGGCATTGAATCTGCAGCTTTCGGAGTCGGACATATCTAATCAGAGCACAGGGGAGCAGATGAAGTGGGAGGAGGAGAAAGTGGAGCACATCTGGCCTCACATCTGGCATGAGGACGATGTTCCCAACTAGAACAGCCAGTCCACAGAAAGGACCACTTGGCCAGTCCCACTATGAGACATGACGCCCCTCACTGACCCATAGCCCTACAGGGGACAACACCGGAGACACAGTGTGGGAATTGCACCTGACCTGATCCCACCACACCTAGGCAAAATACTAAGGGGGTGCAACAGAGCAGCAAGGGAATGGAACAACGAGGTCCCCAGGGAATGCTGAAGGTGGACTTTGGGGCCAGGGCATGGCGTACCAGCAGACTGGACTGGAAAACAGTCCTAAAGGCTAACAAACGATTCTTGGACTAACTACAAGCTTTTCTTTCTTGTTATACTTTGTTGTTGTTTTTTGTCATTATTTTGTTGTTGTTGTTTTGTTGTATATTGTTGCTTGGTTTTGCTCTGTCTTGTTTTTGTGCATGTTATTATCTTCTCAGGTCTGTCTAAATAAGATAGGCTGGACAAACAATCTCGAGGAGAAAACAATGGGACTGACAATTCCGGGGGACATGGGAGAGGAGAAGGTGGGGGGAAAGGCAGTAGTGTTAACAAAGCCAGGGACAAGGGAACAACAAGTGATCCAAATCAGTGGTGAGGAGAGTGTGGGAGGCCTGGTAGGGCATGATCAAGGGTAATGTAACCAAGAGGAATTGCTGAAGCCCTGGTGGGGACTGAGCATGATGGTGGGACAGGAGGAAAATCAAAGGAAATAGAGGAATGAGCTGGGAGGCAAAGGGCATTTATAGAGGCCTAGATAAAAACATGTACATATGCATATATATTTATATATGAGGATGCAGAAATAGATCTATGTGCATATATTTATAGGTTTAGTTTAAGGTGGAGGAAGGACCTTGGGCCCCAACTCAAGTACTCCCTCAATGCAGGAATACTTTCTTCTATTACATTGGCATTCTATGATGCTCACCTTACCAACACAACCGCTGAAGAAAAAGCGGGTGAATAAGCAAATGTGGCGAAGAAAGCTGATGGTGCCCGGCTATCAAAAGAAATAGCGTCTGGGTTCTTAAAGGCTTAAAGGTAAACAAGCGGCCTTCTAGCTCAGAATCAACAAAGCCCACATGGAAGAAGTACACCAGCGTGTTCGATCACGAGGTGTCGAAGGGATCAGGTATCAGGCATCATCAGAACAAAAAATCTTACCATAGTGACTAAGGGCGGGTGGGGGGGAGTGTGGAGTGGAGGCCCAAAGCCCATTTGTAGGCTACTGGAGATCCACTTACAGAAGGGTTTCGGGGAGGAGACTCAGGGTGTGATGTAGCAATGATGAAAAATACAACTTTCCTCTAGTTCCTAAATGCTTCCTCCTCACCCCACTATCATGATCCCAATTCTACCTTGCAAGTCTGGCTAGACCAGAGGATGTACTGTGGTACAGATAGGAACCAGAAACACAGGGGATCCAGGGTGGATGATCCATTCAGGACCAGTGGTGTGAGTGGTGATACTGGGAGTGTAGAGGGAGAGAGTGGGTTGGAAAGTTAGAACTGATTACAAGGATCTACATGTGACCTCCTCCCTGGGTGACGGACAACAGAAAAGTGGTGAAGGGAGACATCGGATAGGGAAATTCATGACAAAATAATAATTTATAAATTATCAAGGGTTCATGAGCGAGTGTGGAGGGAGGGGAAAGAATGAGGACCTGATGCCAGGGCCTTAAGTGGAGAGCAAATGTTATGAGAATGATGAGGACAATGAATTTACATATGTGCTTTACACAATTGATGTGTGTATTGATTGTGATAAGAGTTGTATGAGTCCCTAATAAGACGATTTGAAAAAAAAGAATGTGTCAACTTGTTTTTAAGGGCCTGTGGCATTTTGTGGGCTTGAGGCATTTTGTGACCCCATGAGTAATATTTCAATGTACATTCTGAAGGAAGAGCAGAGACTCCTTTCAGGAGGAACACTAAATACGTTTTTGGTAAGTGATAGTGAGACGTGAGACAGAGCATTTGGTAGCTGTTAACTGCACAAGGAACCGCATACATATTGAGGTGATGAAATTATTTCTAGAAATCTTAACTAAAACTATGATCAATGTATTTTGACTCGTCAATGGCACCACTAGCAGCCTGGTCTGAAACAAGGACACATAAGGTTTTCCATGTAAAGGATATGGCTATGACTCCTTGAAACCACAATTCCTGAGGACATTTGTATCTGATCCAGTGGGTCTCATAGTACTTAGGCCTGTAGCTCTCAGTTTCCTAACATGTTTGAAGTAGCTTTACTCTCTAGGTACCAGGGAAAGTCTATGTGGCCTTGTCCAATTGGCACTTATCAATAGTGGATAATTAGGGTCAAACTTTTCAGATACAACAGTGCGTACTCAGAAGTCTTGACCTTAAAGACCCTGGTTTTATTTTGTTGGGTCTCAACTTGGCCCCAAATTGTTATCCACTTATCTCTTGAATCTGTGCCTTAGCTCTGTAAATGAGAAGTGTGACATTTCATCTACTGGAATCTCCCCATATTAAACCTGTGAAATATTTTAGTCCTTTCTCCTGAAGAACAAATTACCTATCCTCTCCCCACCCCCGCAAACCTTCCCTCTATTTTATTCAATAAAACATACTATTGACGGCATTCACTGCATCAATCCATCTTTTCCAGGGTCTTTGTTTATGGCCCTCTCCTTAACCAAGCGTAAGATCCCTCTCCAAGGACAGGTCTGCTCTGAAGCATGACCAAAGGAAGAGCGTGACCACAGTCCCCCACTACCACAAATTATGCAGTCGCGTTTCCCACATTTGGGGAAATCGCAGGGGTCAGCACATCCGGAGTGCAATGGATAAGCCTCGCCCTGGGAAAATCACCTTCGTGATCATGATCTCTCCCCTGCCAGCCAAGACCCACCTGAGATCTGCAATGGTGTCCCTTGCTCCACAACCTCTTCTAAATCAAGCCTGAATCTCTGAGAGTTTCCTGTTAATGTATTTGCATTTGATGTCAGTGATTTTTAAAATAATTTTCACCTTCTGTTGGATAACCTTTCTTTGGAATGAGTGCAAACATGGCTCTTTTCCAGTCAGTTGGATGAGTCACTGTCTTCCAAACTTCTTGGCATAGATGCGTGCTTCAGCAGCTTGTGGAAACACTCCACATGGTATTGCACTGATGTACTGCTGCGACCCTCACTGGGGCATCACTTTCCTGTCGGTTTGTCATCCTGTGGCGCCTTGTGTGTTGTTGTGATGCTGGAAGCTATGCCACTGGTATTTCAAGTACCAGCAAAGTAACCAAGGGAACAGGTTTCAACAGAGCTTCCAGACTGCAAACAAGGAGTAAGTTTTCCCTTTCATATAAATTAGCCAAGGGAAACATATGGATAGCTATGAAACCGTGTGCGATACTGAAATCTGCATGCATAGAACAAGAGCATTGTCAAAGATAGTGCCGAGAGACGAGCCCCTCAGGCTGGAAGACACTCAAAACACGACTGAGGAAGAAGTGCCTTCTCAAAGCACTGTGGACCATAATGCTGTCGATCGATAAAGCCTGAGGGAGGAAAGCCTTCAGAATCCTCATTTGCTGATGGGGCAGGATTCAAAATAAGAAGAAACCACTGAAAATATCATTTAGTCATTGAAACTTGGAGTGTACAGAGTATGGACCTAAGACAATTAGAAGTCATCAAAAACGAAATGGTGTACATAAAGGCAGATACCTAGGCATTAATGAACTACAATAGTCTGTATTTGCCATTTTGAATCAGAAAATCATACAGTTTAATTATGCCAGGAATTACAAAGTCAAGAGGAATGGCATTGCATTAATTATTAAAAATGGTATTTCAAATTTTATCTTGAAGAACAATGCTGTCTGTGATAGGATAATGTCTATCCAGATATAAGAAACTCCAATCAATACAACTTCCATTAAAATTTATGCATCAATTACTAAATTTACTGATGCAGAAATTGAAGAATTCTGCCAATGTGTGCAGTCTGAAATCACACATGCAATCAAGATACTTTGATAATTGTTGACAATTGGAAAGAAAAAGGAAGGAAGAGTAATTGGAAAATATGATCTTGGTGATAGAAATGTAGCTGGAAATCACACGACAGAACTTTGCAAGATCAACAACTTCTTCATTGCAAATACCTTTTGCCAACAACACAAAAGGCGACTATAACATGACCTTCTCCAGATGGAATGCACAGACTGACTCCATCTGTGAGAAGAGACAATGGACATGCTCACTATCAGCAGCTAAAACCAGGCCCATGTTGACTGTGGGACAGGCCTTATAAGTAAATTCAGGTTGAAACGGAATCAAATGAAAACAAGTCCAGGAGAGCCAAAGTACAACCTTTGAGTCTATCCCACTTGAACCTCAAAAACATCTGAAGACCAGACTTGATGCATTGAAGACTAATTACAGGAAATCTGATGACTGGGATAATATCTAGAATATCATGTATTGAGAGGCAAGCAATAAAGTAAGGGGTTATTATAAAAGACAATAAAGAAAAAGAAAAAAAATACTATTGACATATTATGTTCTAGCCTCCTAACTACAGTACATGATCATCTGTGGATTTATTTTTATGGTTTTATTCATTCGAAACAATTTAATAGTGTTATAGGCATGTAATCCACATATCACACAGTTCAGTAGTTCAATCATAATAAGAGTTGTACACTCATTGCCCAATCAAATTATTTTTGAACGTTCACTCCTGCCTCCATGGTTAAAGCACTTTTAAAATGAGTTGTGTAATCATCATCAGTTCTAAAGAGTGCTCCCTCCCCATCCCACGTGCATCATTTGCTCCCTCAAACCTACTCTCCCTAACTCCCGCCCTAACCTCTCCATCCCCTATAAACCCTTGCAGTAGTTCTTATGTTTGTGCTCCTATTCCTTCTGTGCTTAGCAACCTGGAAAACAAACAGAAGCAGTATAAAGAGAAAAAGTTCAATTGCAAGGATAATATAATATTACAGAGATAAAAATACAAATAGTTGGAAAGAAAGAAAAGACCGGCGTGAATTGGTATGATTTCTGTAAGAGCTCCAATAAAATGCTTTCAGGGGGAAATTGTCACACATCTGAGTGTGAGTTTGAGCCCCTGTCCCAACAACCAATTTTTCAAAAAGACATAAGAAAGTGTCCATTTGGGATGGTATCTCTATTTGAAATGAATTCACCTCTTTGTGATGTTTGGCTTAGGATCTGTAAGTAATAGTGACTTTATTAGATAGAAACCAGGCTACTGCCAACAACATGTTGGGTCAAATTGGGGCCAACCTGTTGCTCAAAGTTTACATTTGGAAATCCACAAGGGTTCCAGCGACCAGGAGCACAGGAAGGAGGATGGTGGGGGATGGAAGAAAGACAGGAGACCTGATACAAGAAGCTGAGGCAGGTGGAGCCTGTTCCCTGATGAGGAAGGGGGCTTCCCAGCAACTGCAGCGCATTAATTTATACGGGCAAGGCATAAGGAATTTCATGGCTAGTCGAGGGGAGTCGGAAGCTGGGAAGAAGGAGCATAGCTGATTTGCAGGTCATCCTGCTTCAGCGATGTTACAGGGAACAAGGGGGGAACTGTCAACTGTCCCTTAGGTGAAGGACACGACACTTGTTGCATCCGCTCCTTGAGCTGTCAGCACCCTTCCATGGGGCCCTGCCTCAGCTGAAGGAAGTGATGATCCTGCCCCACTAGTCCAAGAAGTAGACAGTTTTTCCCCCCAAGAGTTTGCCTCCAGCTTCTCGCAGCCTTCACCAGTTGCATCTCACACTGGACACCTGCAAACATAGGGACATTCCAGTCAGCAAAACCCTCACACACATCCACTGTGTCTCTCCACCATGCACATTCACGCTTGCTTTTTCTCTGTAAAATCACTTTTTAACATAGTAACAAGGAAAACCCAGATCAGCACTCAAAGGTGACTTGTGTTCAGTCCTGATAATTGAATTTGGACACCTGGGAATTCCAGAGTTGAGGCACTTCTCCCAGGGCTGGGTTGTTTTATCAGCAGAAGGAAGGGTTGACACCAGTAAGTGAAGTGCATGACTGCTGAGAAGGTCATCACAAGAGCAGATAAGAATGTCCTAAGTATCATAGGGAGTCTCAGGCGTGTTGTTTATGATGAGTGGGGCTGCTAATTACAAAGTCAGCAGTTTGAACCACCAGTGGTTCATTGGGAGGAAGATGAGGCTTTCCACTCCCACTGAGATTTGCAACTTAACACTCCTACAGGGGAAGTGCTACTCTGGCCCCTTGTGTCTTTGAGAGGAAATGACTCAATGGCACTGATGCTTTTTGGATGTGCTTTAGGAAGGACACTGCATTCTGGGTAAAGTAAGGTATGTATAATTTTACTATACTAAATGGAGAGAACACAGCACTTTATTGCATTTTTGAATAAATACACAAATGTGGGTAGAGGCACCATTACCATCTTAACTTTATAGGTGTAAAACTACAAATGGAATTCTTAAAATTTCAGCTGTGTATCCCCCAGAGACTCACCTCATGCTCTTTGACCATGTTCTTTGAGCTCTTAGGGGGAAAAAACAAAGAATGTGAGGTAGGCTACTTCAATGCTATAGTGTGAAATTTGTAAGATTTTCCTATGAAACTATCAGAGGACAACTCTTCATACCTAAAAGAATAGGTGAGCACAATGTCCCAATGGGGAACAGTTCCTCAGTTCTTCTATCCACACATGTGCCCATCATTGCAGGTTTCCATTGTGTTCAGAGTTCATAATGTGTTCCATGTTCTATTTCCTTAGTTTAAAAAAAGTCTTTGAAGATTAACAATTTGATAACAAAATTTACTCATCATAAGCTTCTGAGTTAACTTTTATGTCTTTAATTTAACTGACCCCACAGATAGATTATACAGCCCCCGTTAGCCATAATTATTAGTATTTTTACCCATACTTGTGCCTCTGGTCTTGGGTCACAAGCCAGTTTTGTGATAAGACAGACTTTAACCTACTTTGTCGTTTATGCTTCTTGCTTCTGCTGTCATATGGTTATTTCTCATTAAATAAAAATTTTAAATCACACTCTTATACTTACTTAAAAATGACTTTATTGTTCATGCTTAGATCTTTGGATATTTTTTGTTGTATGCCTGTGTGTGGCGGGTGGGGGACATGATCTGATACACGGATTCATTCTTCTGCACGTGGAAATCTAATTCTTTTTTTAGGGGGGGGTTTAAATTTTTATTTCAAAAGCTTGGATAGCTTCAATATCCAGGTCGTGGCAAAATCAGGACACGTGTAAAATACCTTACAATACATTAGATTCCCAAAAAGGTACCAAAAAGTACAGTAAAATTAACACTTCCGTTAACAGGAAATGTATGACACAAATAATATAAAATTAAAAGGTGAAAAAAGGTGACACTGGTTTCCTAAGATACAAGTTTACTCTTTACCCACCAGGGCCTGCAGGCCCAGGATACAGAGCAGCAGCAGGGCGCACACCCACCCCTCGGGTTTGGGGGAACCTGGTGTTAAATTAGGCCCACGATGCTGCTCGGCCTCTGATACACCACACGCTGCTAACACAACTAGCTCTGGAAATAGTAAACAGGAGAGTGATTTCCAGGGGGAAAATTTTAAATAAGATGCACATGGGACAGGCCATAGAAAGTTTGCCAAGTTAAATTTGGTACATAATTGTGTTCACTGATATCCAAACGGAGCGGCGCGGTCAGCTGTCGTGCCTGCCACGGCCTCAGTATGGCTTGTAGTTATTCTGGTGGCCACCGCGTCGCTGGCTCTTCCCGTAATTTGTACTACCCTGACTGTAGTCGTAGCCGTAGCCGTAATAGCCATAGGGCGAGTAGTCGTAGCCGCCATAGCCGGGCCCGTAGCCCTGCTGGTAGCCGTAGCCCTGGTTCCAGTAGTTGCCGTAGCCCTGATTCCAACTCTGACTCTGACCTCCACTTCCACCACCACCACCACTGCCTCGGTTCCCTCGGTTGCGGTTTCCACGGCCCCCAGAGCCGTACTGCTGCTGCTGGTAGACCTCTTTGGGCTGGGCCACCTGGATTTCACACTTGCTTCCACTGACAGTGTGAAACTTTTTCTCCAGAACCTTCTTCACAGGTTCCTCTTCTTTATAGGTGATAAAAACAAAGCCTCGTCTTTTGTTAGACTTTGGATCCATGGAAGCTCAATGGCCTCAATCTCTCCAAATTCGCCAAAGTACTCCCTAATCTTCTCCTCAGTGGCCTCAGGATTCAGACCCCCAACGAAGATTTTCTTCACCGGATCCTTTTTCATGGCCATGGCCTTTTTAGGGTCAATAACCCGACCATCCAGCCGGTGCTCCTTCTGGTCTAGTACCTTCTCCACGCTGGTCGCATCTTTGAAGAGGATGAACCCAAACCCTCTTGACCGTCCAGTGTTAGGATCCATTTTTATTGAACAGTCAACGACCTCTCCAAATTTGGTAAAATAGTCTTTCAGATCCTTTTTGCTGGTATCCCAGCTCAAGCCACCAACAAACATTTTTCCCGCGTCCTCCTCATTCTTGCTGGCGTTGATCTGGTCTCCCTCGGCGCCATTCTGATTGCCGGCCGGGGTGGCGGCGGTCGCCGTGGTGGCTACAGTCGCGGTCGCCGTCGTGGTCGTGGTCGCGGTGCCGGACCCGGCCGGCGACTCGCCCTCTGGGGCGGCCTCGTGCCCGTTTTCCGTGGCGCCGGTCGTCTCCATTGGCTGCTCCTCACCCGTTTCCGACATAGCTAGGCCGGTGCGCTGCGGCTCAGCTTCCCTCCGGCCCGCGTAGTTCCGCCGCCTTGGAAATCTAATTCTTACAGAATCATTTATTTAATGGTTACTTCACTTAAGAGGATTTAATACTCTTTTTTTATTAATTTTAACAATTTATTAGGGGCTCATACAATTCTTATCACAGTTCATACATATACATACATCAATTGTATAAAGCACATCTGTACAGTCTTTGCCCTAATCATTTTTTTCTCCTCTTTTCTTTTTTTACATTTTATTAGGGATTAATACTCTTATATAAAATAAGTTTACCTCAGTTGTATAAGCATATAATTTTTACTTTAAAATTTACTCCATTGGTCTATGTGGAGTCCCTCTGTGAAGGATTACACTCTATTCTGCTCACCATATAACAGGTGATTCACACTCACCCAGAGATACCTGAGAGTAAGGTCTAGTGAATCATTTCCCAAAGATGCCTGGAAAGTAAGAGGAGGAGGGACTGCATTTGTCTAAATGGTGAGATTCTGTTTTGCAGGAAACTGTGGATGATAGTGGAGTCCCCAATTATATTCATTTGTATATCACATTTATTATGTATTTATTGCACATAGTTTTCCTGATTAATAGCCATACAGGTAAACTGAATAAGGAGTGGTATGTATACTGAATGTTAAACATTAAACAATTTAACACTTTGTGAATGTAAAAAACTATAATATATTCTTAATTTAGGTAATTACTTGACTAAACAGCATTAATCTAAACATTCTGCACCACACTTCATCAGAGATGTTGTTGGGTGCTTTGGTGTCAGCTTTGATCATCATGGTTCTATGTACATCAGAAAAAAAACATAAACTGCCACATCTTGGACTGTCTCCACTTATTCCTAGAGAACAATTTTGTAGCCACTCTCTGTATATCTAATTAAGCATTTTCCCCTATTTTGCTGACATTCTGTCAAGCAGGATGTCCTTCTCTAGGAACTGGATTCTCTGATCGCAGGTTCAAAATATGTGAGAAGTCCCACTATTCTCAATTCTAAAGAGCATTCTGAGATGTTAGTCTGCAATTTCTTCCTCTTGTGGCAAATTTGCTATTTTTAAAATTAAAGTTTCCTTCCATTGAATGTTTGCTTCATTATGCTCCAAAGAGTAATCTCAAAAATGACACCTCCAACCAGACGGGTCATTCCAGTTCCCCTGTTTCCTATGTTAGAGATCTCTCTCTGCCTGGAACACTTGTGTCTGCATAAACCGAGACAATGAGTAGCAAGCATCACTAATGACATGTCACAAGTTCAGCCCCAGGTGTCCCCACAGTAATTATCTCAGACATAGAAAATCAGCCAGTCACTACTCACATTGCAGAGGGAGCAAAGCAGTCAGACACCTGACCCTTCAACAAGTTTTGACGAACAGATAAATGATAATAATCATGATAATCTGTATGCCAAGAAGGAAAATTGATCATATGGGATGCCAATGAAGGGTCGGGGTCACTTTTAATATTTGGACTACTAACAGAGAATGCTAGTTTCTCCTATTAAGCCTGCAGTGAGGAGAAATTTAGAGAAAAACTATCCGGGGGATGCTGAGAGCTAAGAGAGGAAGTGCTCATTCTAACACGTCTGTGCTCAGTGGGTCCTGTGTGCCCCCTGCTGCCCATGTCTCCCCTGCAGGGGAGGTTTGTGTCTGAGCTCACACTGACATCCCCTCACTGTGCTCCTTGCACAGTAATCCATGGCCGTGTCCTGAGTGTTTATGGAGTGCAACTGCAGGAAGAACTGATTCCTAGTGTGTCTCTGGCTTTGGAAGGATGGGTTATAACTTGTACTACTCCATAGCATATCGCTCACATCCACTGCAGTCCCTTTTTTGAGGTCTGGCAGATCCAGTTCCAGCAGGAAATTCTGGTGATGGAGAAAACTGAGACAGTGCAGGTGAGGGACTGCTTCTGGGAGGACTTCACCAGTCCTGTTCTCGACTGCTGAGGCTGCACTCCTGTAAATAAAGATAATTGGTCTCTGTCAATCACTTGCAGTTACAACCATCCCTGTAGACCCAGGTCAGATATCTGAATCTCCCACCTTAGGGAACTGTCACTTGGCACAGGAGAACACAGAGCAAAAGCATCTTTAGACCACAGCTCTGCTTTGCCAAGAGACCTAGAGTTCTGCTGAGAACTGACAACTTTCAGTGCCCAAAAGCGAAATTTTAACTTAGTGCCTGAAAAATGATTTGCATGTGAGTTTTAAAAGTTTGGCGTTGAAAAAGTAAGACCAAAAAAATCTATCCATTTGAACTGTGGTCCTGAAGAAGACAGTTGAAAGTACCTGGGATTGCTCAAAGGACAAACTAACTTGGAGTGAAGTGAAGGGGTATGGAAAGAAGAAGGCCTTCAAGGAACTGGACTGACAGTGTCTACAACAATGGGCTGAAGCATGGGAGCAATGTTAAAGAAAGCACAGGACCGTGCTGTGCTTTGTTCTGTTGTGTACAGTTCCCTATGGGGTTGTAACCAACTGGATGGCAGGTAACAACAACAAATGGGTGATGGTTGTGGTTGAGTCATTTGGATGACAGAAAGCATACTGGCTGGGAAGTAGGTTGACCATAATGCAGAGCCATGTGTAAGCAGAATGGTCACAAATGTGATACCGTGTCTGTAAACTTTATTGTTTAGGATGTGATCCCGTGATTGCAGGAAGGTAGTGAGTCAAGTGGCAGTACAGTGGAGAGGTCTAACTAGAAGATCTTCCAGGTCAGTTAGTAACAGAGAATCTGATGGCAGGGATTCTGGCACCTGAGCTACCCAATGTAGATATCAGGAAAGGGCTGAGAAACCTGCTATCCACTGCCTGTGAGCTAGGTCACATAGCAGTAGAGAGGTTGCTAGTGCAGAGACCGAATGCAGAACTTCTGTACTGACCTGGAGTTAGACCAGTGAGCAGCAGAGAGACCCCACTGGTAGAGAACTGTCCGATGCTCTGATCAAGAATTGTATCAACAGGGAATATTTTTGTTCCAAGGTTTATCTGCTTCGAAAGCTCCCTGGTTAGCCAACTACATACAATTTGTATCTTGTTACTTTCAAATTTTTATTTTTCTTTAAAAAAATACCTTTTTGGGGGGCTCTTACATCTCTTATCACAATCCATATGTTCCTCACATGTGTCAAGCACATTTGCACATATGCCACCATCATCATTTTCAAAGTATTCTTTTCCCACTCGAGCCCCTGATTTCAAATTAAGTTTCATCCCAATGTATAACCTGTTTTCAACCTCCAATTAACTACATACCTGTGAGTGTGGTGTGAGTCTGTGCAGCTAGTGGATGGATTTGTCAAACCCAGCTGAGCAGGGAGTGAAGCACAGAGAATTGATGGGTTTAGAAATGGTGAAGGAGTTGGAGAACGGTAGTGTATATCTGACCTCCAGCTTATAGTACTCACCTTTATGCTGATTGCAAATCTACTCCACTGTGAATTATTCAAATAATTAAACTACACCATAAACGCGTATCTCCCCACAGGTTATTAAACAATCCTTAAATTTTTTATGAGTTTTTAATTCATAAATAAATTAGCAATAACATGATGGCACTACTTTGTGACGATTCAAAAAACAAACCTTAAAATTTACAATCCAGTTTTTTATTTATATTGATCACATTTCATGTGTTAGCTAGACATGTGTTACCACCCTACCAAATTGAACATCAGAGATAATGACCAAGACTTCCTGTTTTATAGCTATGACTGTATAATGAGAAATGTAAAGTATAGTGTGTACATATATGTACATATATATGTTGAAAAAATATATGAAAGTCAGTGAAAACATTATTTAAATGATCCCAAACAATAAAATTCCAAAACTAGTTGATATTTCACAGCAGAAAAAATATATATGTATTTGAAAGTGAATGACTAACCTCATGAACCAGAGTGGAGTGATGGATTGCTTTTATATGGCCTTTCTGTCCACTGCTTTGTCCTTCCCAACCAAAGAATAGGTAAGGCCCTGCAAATAAGGTGTATGAAATTAGAACAAGTGGGACACACACACTCACTCACTCACTCACTCACTCACTCACTCACTCACTCACTCACTCACTCACTCACTCACTCTTTCCTCTTGTACAGCAAGTATCTAAGCAGGGCGCCCTCCACCAAGTCTGTGAAGGGCGGGGCCGGAAGTGCGTGTCGCCAGCATCTGGCGTGTATTTTGGCCTTTGGCGGCCGCCATAGTCACGCACAGCGTCCCCGTCGCGCCGGGAGCTGCGGCGGGAGTTTGAGGAGGATCCTGCGCACCGGCGGCGCGGTAGAGACTTTGGGAAGTAGTGTAAGTTGTCGGGACGACGGTAAGTGAGGAGAACAAGTGCGTGTCTGCCTCTGAAACAGGGCGAGCGACGCGCGGACGTGCGGCGTCAGGACCCGGGCTCCTGAGGGCGAGGCGGGGCAGAGGAGCTGGGGGGGGGGGGCAGCAGGCGGGAGCCATGCTTTCTGGGGTCCGACGGGGAGAGCGCCCACACACAATCACCCGGGGTGCCCTGCCCGTCAGGGCCAGAGGGCTTTGCGCCTCTCCCTGAATGACAGAATTCACTGGATGGACAACCGTTTATAATTGTATTAGAGCTTCTTCAGTTCTGAGCCCTCCAATTTGCAAAAAGTGGTGGCCTAAGTGGTTACAGATTGGGCTGCTAACTGCAAGGTCAGCAGTTCGGAATTACAAGTCACACCTGGACAGAAAAGCAGGGTTTCTACCCTTGTAAAGAGTTACACTGTCGGGAACCCACCTGGGGCAGTTCCAACTTCTCCTAAAGGGGCGCTGTAATCGGAATCCACTCGATGGCAGTGAGTGGGGTTTTAGGTTTGGGTTACTGACGACAGTGATACCTCAGTGTCCATTTGCTGCGTCCCCACTTTGATTAAGCCGCCATTAAATTCTCTCTGATCATTAACCAATGATACAGAGCATCTCCCCCTCCGGGAGAATGCATGAGAAAGTAGATTGCCTGCACTCTTTTGCAGCCAGCCCTCTCCATGGGCCTGCCTAGGTGTATGCTTGATGGAGGTCACCTTACTGAGGACAGAACAAGGGGCATTGTCATGAGTCTTGCCTTGATTGCTTGTGTATGAAGGTCCTGGACCAGTCTTGTAAGCTCTTCTATTGAATAAGGTGCACGTCCTAATTATGGTCCCTTTCCTGCTGCTGAAGTCCCACCTGTACCTGTGATGTATTGATCTGCCACCAGTCATGATCTGGGACATGCCTTTTGTTCTCTGCCCTGTTACCCAGGGCCCAGGCTGTGAATACTCAGTTGTTATTTTGACCTCGTGCTAATGGTCTCACTTATCCATACGGTGTGTGTTTGTCTTTTGTTTTCTCTTAAAGTTCAATAAATGTTCTCCTTAAGTTATATTTGGCATAGGGTTAACTTTTGTACCCTAACACACAATTTGGATCCTAAATGACTCAAGATACAGTTCTACTTTGGGACAGCATCTTGACAGCCATACCTGCAGCTAAAGTCAGGCCCTGCAGCCCTTTGGCTTCTGTCCTGAATGGGCAAGTGTTTCAAAGGTCTTTTAGTTCTGCAGATAAGTGCCCACTCTGTCCCTTAGCCTCATGGAACTCTGTGTAGGTTGGCAGATCTGGTTCCCCAGATAAATACTCAGATGTATACAACTTCATGTATTAACCTCCTGCCCAGAGTCACTCAGCTCTCTTGTTCTGTGGCCTGGGAATTGCACTGCTCTGTCTCAGTCTCTTGGTTCTGCTGCCACCATGTCTGTGTTGCTGCTTCTCCCCATCACTTCTTCTCTTGTGGCACAGCTCTCTGTCTTCTACATTGAAGAGTTTCAGTGCAAGAATCTGGGATCCAAAGGCCCCTACTCCTGGCTCGCTCTCTCTTTTTTTTTTTTTTTGGATGGTAGTGAGATCCCAATTTGTGTCTCAGAAATGTCTCAGTTAAACCTAACAGGATGTCCAGTGTGACTCAGCTCCAGGTTAGGTTGTCAGGCAGCTTATTTGCATAACTCCAAGTCTCAAGGGTACCAATCTATTGTTTGGCAATTTTCACAATTCTCTTAAACCAAAAAACCAAACTCACTGCCATCAAGTTAACACTGACTCATAGCAAACCTATATGACAGGGTACAACTGCCCCATGTGGGTTTCCAAGAGTGTCACTCTTTAGTGGACTAGAAAGCCATGTCACTCGTGAAAGGAGAAAGCCCCATCTTTCTTTCTAGGAGAAATTGGTGGTTTCCAACTGCTGACCTTGCTGTTAGAAGCCCAACAGTAACCACTATGCCACCAGATCTCCTTTTCCTCATTCACATTGTCGAACGACACACCCACCTAAACATTTGGAAGGAGTTATGCGGCCATCGCTAGAAAGGCGTACAGACAAACTAAGTGCATTGGGTTATTGTAAATAATGCTACATTAAAAATGTTATTTGTCTTGGAGTTCAAAAGTGCACTCACTATGGGGGATGTATACTTCTTACTTCATATATACATATTTAAATTTCAAACTAATAGGTGATATATGTGTTTAATATGGAGCTGTGGTTTTGACAAGTGGTAAGTGTTGGACTGCTAACCCATTAGCTGCCTGTCGTGGCTCTGTAGTCTTGGAAACACTGTAGAACCGTTCTCCTTTGTCCTATCGGGTGCTTATATGTGTAACTCTACTTGATGGTGATTTTTAAAGTGTTTCTAAAGTGATTGTACAATTTACAGTTCCTCCAGCAAAATAATCTTCAGTTTATAATAGTTCGTTATATAGCTCATTTCAAATTTTCCAGATGCTTTAATTAACATAATCATCATCAAGGTTCATTGATTTGTCATTCTCCTTGAGAGTCACACAGTAAGGAATTAATTCTCTGTGTGCTTTGAGGTAGTGGTCCAGATTTATTGTTTCTTCTTTTTGACATGTATATTTGATTATCCAATCCCTATTTATTGTAAAGTCATCTTTTACTCAGATCTGAAAATTATGAGTTTTCACTTTTATTGCTCATGGTATTAACATGTTTTCTGTCACTCAATAAGGAGATCGTTAACAGTATTGGGGACTGTGTTAAGAAGATGGACAGGAACCCTTACAGCATCTGGAACTAAATTTCTCGCATTGTAGCAGCTTGCAGATTTTCACCAACCAGCAGCTTAGAGGAAGAAGGAAGAAGTGCCTGGTTTGGGTATTATTATTTCTGGGATGTCCTCATGAGAGACTGAAATTTGTGAGCATCATTGGAGCTGATAGAGTTAAGACAAGCATAGAGCATCCCAGTTGCTGGCCGTGTTATAAGGACCAAAGAAAATGACCAAGGCTCAGGTAATTCTGCTGCATTTTCTTCTTTTTTGTATTTCCTACTGGAAGTGCAGAAGCCTGTTAATACTGATTTGGTTCCTTGGAAAGTGGAAATTTGAAATAGCAGAAATTAGAGATAAACTTTGACTCTGACTTCAACATTGAGATGGAGAAGATTAAGAATATGTTGATCACAGGAATAACACTAAACTACTGACATTGAACATAATACATCACTAAGGATTCTTTGGATGATATTAGCTTTCAACTAATAATTCATTATTCTATGGCCAACCCATGAGAATCATTCAAATTTAACACTATGCTCAGTTTTTAAGGAGAAATAAGATCACTTCTTTAGGAGAGTCCATTATTCCATGGGTTTTTTGTCTGAGTAAGTTTCCGTAATGTTTCTTTCTGAAGGTGGTGTTGAATAATCTCACAAACTGCAGCATTCTCATTAATGCATCTGAAATGGGCCTTGTAGCAATACTAATTTAAAAATGGTTGACGGCTTCTCACTTCCTCTAATTATAGATGTAGGAGAGAGAACCAACCATCAGCATTAGCCCTGATTCATATGAGGCAGAACTTAAACATAAATCTACCCTCCAATGGTTTTCCAGTTCTGACAGCAGTTATTTTTACACAGTTCTCTCCTTCTCAGATCATTCATTTTTTTTCAGTGGCCACATAGAAATTATAGTCCAGAATCACAGGTACAAGTTTTATTAAGTAACAAAATATAACTTGCTAACAGAATCAATAGGCTACACATTGGGATTCATATTAAGGAAACATGTAGGCAGATTTGCTCTTCTTCAGAGCAGGCTTGTTCTCTCTGTCCCTCTCAGACATTGTGCCTTCTGAATATAAGCTCATTTCTTGGTTCCATCTTTTTTAATTCATCTATATCAGCTCCTTAGTGATACTGTCCTCTTGATCTTGCCGGCCTGTTCCACGATCTTGGCTGGAAAGCTCTGTGTGGACCTGTCACTGTGTCCCCTTTGCCCTGGTCGTCATCTTCATTGGACAGCTCTTGATGCAAGAATCTTACAGTTCATTTTGCAGGACCAGCAGTAGACCTTCACTATGAGGTAGAGCTTCAGGATGTCCATGATCTGCCCTGCTGTATCTCACAAAAGTAAACAGCCATCAAGTCAATAACTCTTCAAGATGTGGAAGCTGGTGAGTCCCAAGTCCATAGGTCAGGTATCACTCTGGAGCAGTGGTTCTCAACCTTTCTAATGCCGCACCTTTTAATACAGTTCCTAACGTTGTGACCCCCAATCATAAAATTATTTTCGTTCCTAATTTGTAGTAATTTTGCTACTGTTAGGAATCACAATGTGAGCAGGATGTGTTTTCATTGTTACAAATTGACCATAATTAAAACATAGTGAGTAATCAGAAAACAATATGTAATTATATATTGTGAAATATTTCTTTCTAATGACAAAAAAATGAAATTTTGTTTTGAAGCATGTATAGCATGGGTAATAGTCTTCACGCCCGGTACTCGAATGTGGGCGTATCTGCATGTGGGTGGACTTCCTGGATACAGATAGAGGAGCGGTATCTTGGTTCCTAAGACCATTGGAAATATGTCTTTTCTGATGATCTTAGGCAAGCCCTGTGAAAGTGTCATTCGACCCCCAAAGGGGTTGAGACCCATAGATTGAGAACCGCTGGTCTGAAGGGTTCTCCTCATTGATGTGTTTGCAAAGGCTGATGAACCAGATCACCAGGACAGTAGTCCACAAGGTGAAGTTGTTGAATCTGGTCACATAATAGGTTGCAGGGGCTGAGGAACCCAATTGGGAAGGTCAGACAGCACGCTGTTGGCTCATGGAGTGGAGCAAGCTCTCAAGTAAGTTCACACAGGTGGCTCAGAGTTGTCATTCAAAGAAATGGCTCATGAATTTCTGGAAGCTGCAAATCCCTAATCCGTGGGTTCATTCTGGACTGTGTGGCTGCAGGGGCTAACAAAACCAAATCAACAGTTCAGATGACAGGCTAATTTCTCACTGTCTCTTCTCAAACCATGCCTGCAGGCAGTTCTCTCTCTCCCTCTTGATATGATGGCTTCTTGGGTCAACCTAACACCTTCCCTGCCTAGGCAAGGTTGGGAGGGCTCCAGAGGTCCACCCAACAGAACTACGAGGGCCCCTTGGAGAGCATGTGGTGAAAGATGGCAGGTTCAAGAGGACCTTGCAATTAAAGTAAAGGTAATTCTGTCCAAAGGTGGCTGAGGAGAATTTGTCCTAAGGTTGTCCAGAGGAGCTTGTCCTAAAGTGGCCATTAAGAGCTTAGAAAGTTGTTCTGCACTCAGGAAGGGAGATAATATCTGTGAACATTCTGATCTTGGTTCTGAGTTATAGCTTCTTGTTCCTGATCCTGAGTTGTACCTTGTTCATTAATAGACCGCTTTGATCTATTGAGTGTTGGGTGACCACAGCAACAGATTATCAAACCCAGAAGTGAGACAGAGTGGTGTGGAAGGACTGACTTGTTTTAGAGTTGACAAAAAATGTTGGAGAGTTGAGGTATGTTTGACCTCCCCGATCTGCACTGTTCCTGATACTTCTTCTCACTGAAGGTACCGAGCCTCTTATAATGGTGATGCCGGTAGAAACCCTAATTCCATTTTATAACAAATAGGTGTTTATCTACTTTGTGTGAGTGTAAAGCAAGGTCAGATATTTTCTACCCTGTCCTTGGTTAATGGCACATTATGGAATGAACTACCACTGTAGTTTTTATTACTGTTTTGTTTTCTTTACTGTAAGAGTTTTTTTTAATTTTCAAATGGAAAATACTTCATTTAGTAGACTCCTCTTACTACAGGAACCACTGACATTCAACGATGTGGCTGTAAAGTTCACCCGGGAGGAATGGCAGCTCCTGAACCCTGCTCAGAAGACCCTATATCAGGATGTGATGTTGGAGAACTATCGCAACCTGGTTTCCATCGGTGAGGAGAATTCTCAAGTCATTGACCTCGTCATTGGCTTTTCCTGTCTTATGTGTTAAAAACTTTGCGGTGTTTGTGGTATTCTCAAAGAGGTCGATTCTCATTGCATTGTCTCATCCTAGGTTAGTGGGTTAGGTCTTTTACCCTTGAGAGAACACTATTTACTTTGTTCCTTTGAACATTATTTTCCTAGAAATACAAAATTCTACAGGCTTTACAAACGTTACGTTAATGTTGGTGTCTAAGAGTCTGTAATTTCTCATAAACAGGTTATCTAGTTGTCACCCCAGAAGCTTTCTCTCAGTTGGAACAAGAGAACTGTATTTGGTAGTAGAAGCAAGCTATAGTGGAATTTTTTCAGATGCATGGTCAAAATCCCTTAAGGGGAGTTGGCTGGGGTAGTTGATTCAACAAGGAGAAGGCCTCATATCTATGATACGTGTCCGAAATTGCATAAAAGTGTGTGCTACTTTGAATGTGAGAGTTCACTTGTCCTAGATGTTGAGGGAAGTGCACCTGTAGCTCTTATGAGATGAGATTTCTATTTTCTTGTTTTACACTATTATATGTTTGCTGCCATAATTTTCTTTAACATTCTGAAATATTCCCTTCTTTTATGTTTCCACTTTACTATGAAAATCTATCTTGCAAGCCTCTCTCCAAACAGAGAACTCTTAATTTATAACTGTCCTCTGAATTCAGCACATTCATCCCCTACTGAGTAAGAGTGGATTGCCATTTGTATTGTGCAGCACCATCTTGGATCTTGAGCCCCCACCATAAGCAGGTCTCCTTTGGGCTTCCTTAGCTTCCCCCCTCGGAGTTTCTCTAAAGGTTTTGGTGTCCATTTTCTTGTTTGTTGTCCTGTTCCTTTAAAGTTTTCTTCATGCAGGTGACATAAGTTATTCTGTTTTCTTAGAGAGATGGCCAAATTGCTTTCTCTGTTGGAATTCTTTAACAGACATGTTTCTCCATATTTTACTCCTTTTGGTGAAACACATTTATGACTTCTGTTATTTTTAGGTATCTAAAATCATCTTCCTAGCAAGAAAATTGTTATCAGCTTAGAACATACTTTAGCACTGTACCTTCAATATTTTTTTACCTGGAAGATTTTTATTTGAAGTTGTCTGTTCCTCCAATCAGCATCTTATATTCTTGCTTTCTTCATTACGCACATGTCTGCTGTGTATTCCTTAGTTTACAGTGTGCCTTCCTTAGACCCACTATTTCTTAACAGGTTCCAATACACGAACGATGACCGTTGCTGCTTCTAAAGAATATTTTTGCAGTATATTCCAATAGATTTTATTGCTGTTACTCAAACAATGCATAGTATATTCAATATTGCTCTCTTTTCTTTTCTGTATTTTGAGTAGCCTTTTGATTTCCATGTGTAAGTTGGCTTTCATGTCATCCCACATCCCATCTGGTCTCTGTCATTAGTCCTCAGTCAATCTTTTATTCCTCAAGTTTATTCTTTACATAGTCTCTAAGCTTGTGCTCCAACTACTTTGGCTAGCTTCTACTTGGATTTTAGCGATTTATGATCTGTTCCACAGTTAACCCCTAGGCGTGTTTTGACTAATGAGCTTCTCCACCATTTCTTTCTATAGATGTGGTTGATATGATTTCCATTTGTTCCATTCCGAAAGATCCATATGTGTAGTTTCCATTTCTGGTGTTTAATAAGGAATTTGCTATGAATTCATCATTAGTACCAAAATTTTATCAGTAAACTTGCGTGTCATTTCTATTACTAAGGTCACATTTTCCAACTACTGATACTTTCCCCAAATTTTACATTCATCAGTGTACATCATTGTATGATTGATCAATGTCAGGCTGAAAAATTTATGTGAAATTTTCAATACATATTTTAAAAATATATTTTTGGGGGTGCTCTTACAGATATCATTACATCCCATAGTTCAATTACATGGAGCAGTACTGTACAATTACTACCACAGTTTGAAACATTTTCTTCTTGAATTCCTTGATATCAGCTCTCCTTTATCCCCTCTCCCATCAATTTCTTTATTGTGGAAAACAGAACCTAGATGAAAGTGTGAGCAGCCTTATCTCTATACTTCTGACCACAGGGCTTGGAAGACCAGTGCTAGTGTTGGAAGAAAACCTCCACAAGCTCCAAAGGTAGAATTGCTAATGCGCAATCTCCAGATAGAGTTTTCCCCACAACTGCCCTCCAGGAAGATGTTAGTGTACAGCTGCTTCAGGCGCCTGACTTCTTGCTACTCAGCTGAAAGATGCCTAGCTTTAAAAGCAATCAGGTTCTCTTTGTTGCTGTCACTAAAGGAATCAATTATCACTTTGTCTCTTAAATGCCCTCTGGATGGTTCCTAAAGGAGAGTTGTGTAATTGAAGAGCAGAAATAAAAAGGCTTTGCATTCTTTCACCAATTTATATAATCTCATGGCATGCAGTTCCCCCTGCTACACCCCCCCCCCACATGCGCAGGCAGACACCTACCTACCTAACAAGGTAGGCAGGATCTTTACCTTGGGGATCCCTGAAATAATTGGATGACCAACTTAAGACCAGTGCTGAGGGTAGGTGGAGTGGAGTAACTGTCTCCTGAGCGGGGAGAACAATAACAACATGTCTGCTTTTGTAGTTAAAGCTGCTTGCAGATAGTAATTAGCCCTGTGCTTGTATGAGGTATCATTAAGGTAGCACTATAATGAGAGGATATTGTGGCCATGATTTTTAATTAAGAGAATGTGACTGGGACTCTTCTCCAACTTAGTGAATGCTTCTATATTTGCTTTAATTGGCGCACAAAACTAAATAACACTTGTACTAACTGGTCTTGCTTGCAGGCATATGAATATTAGCCTACCACTGACAAGATTATACATCAGGGAAGACACTGAAGTGTGCTTTTGGATAATGAATATGATGCCAATCTTCTTGAATTTGTCAATCTCAGCCTTATAAACCACTTGATTACCTAATTAAAAATAGCCAGTACCAGTCTATTACAGTTGAATAATGCATACACTATCAATTTTTTACCGTTCCGTTTTGTTTTGACAACTTGCACATTTTTCATGATAATATTGCATGTGTGCCATTTTCCAATGATTAGAGGATGTTAGCAGCTATTTTTTTCTCATTTTCAGTCATGCCATGTCAAGCATTGAAGGTCCCCAAAGCTCTTCCTCCATCCACATCATTACTGTTGACTGTACTTTAAGGATTTAGTACTTCCTCAGTGTTACTTCATTGCCATTAAACCTGAGGAGTTCATGTTCCAGAAGTTGATCACCAGGTCTTCCTCCCAGTCCTTGTTTCTGGAGATTCCACTAAGACCTGTACACCATGGGTGATCCTGTTTGTATTTTAAACACTGGGTGGCAGTACTTCTGGCATCACAGCCACCTACACGCCACCAAGGACAACACTGTAAGATGAGAGCTGTGAGCTAGAATACAGGCTCCATTAACATAAAGAATGTGTTTCTGTACCCTAGTCCCTTTCATATATACCTGTAAAAAATGGTTTTCTCCCAAGTAGAACATTTGGCATGTTTTACATTTCCAACTTTGTCTAGTACTTAGTTGTCTTTCAGTAAAGATGGATGAAATGAATACATCTAACCTCTAATCACTGGAATTAGCAAGTCTTATCACTCCTGTGGTCTATTGGTCTCAATGTCTTCCTTCTGTTATGTTTGTTTTATGTTTTCATGTACTTCTTTAAGCAAATATCAAATCGGTGTCTATTCATCACTTTCATATCCAACTTGATTTCTATAAAAACTATTTTTTATCATTTGAATTGTTTACATGATTGTATTTCATTCAATGGGCAATAACCATTAAGGATAGTGTTTTATTTATATTCATAAAAGAGGATTGTCACTAAAGATCTACTTTGTATCAATGCGTATTTTAAGGGGTCCATTGTAAACCAAGATGTTGAAAAGAGTTAATGTTCTGTTCTTTTATAGAAATCCAGAAAGATGATGATCATTTGCTTGAGCACTTGCAATTTGAAAGACGCATGGACAGAATAGAACAATGCTCTAAATTTAATACATATCCTCAGCATAAAAATAATTTTCCTCCAAAGGAAAATGATGAGATGTTTGGATTACATGAAAAAATTGTAAAATCAGATTTAATCATTCTAGAATTAAATCAGAACAGAAGCAACAAAATACAGAAGTCAGTTGTGCTCAGTGAAGATGAGAAAACTTTTCTCCACATTGAACAAGAGCGATTTTGTACTGAAATGAAATTCCCTGAGTGTGAACCACCCAGGCTCATGAAGTCACAATGCATTCAACATCAGGAGTCTGATGAAATTGATAAACCACACACAGGTAATAAATGTGGAACAACCTTCATCGAGGACTCTGTGCTCTATGAGCACCAGATTATTGATATACTAGGTAAGACCTATGAATGCAGTCAGTGTGGGCAAAAATTCAAGAAAGTGTTCAAACTCAATGAACATTATCAAAAAAGTCATGAAAGACAAAAGCTATATAAATGTTTGCAATGTGGGAAAACTTTCAAAAGTGGGTCATACCTCAAGGGACATCAGGATTCTCATGTGGCAGGAATGTCCTATATATGCAGTGAATGTGGGAAAGGCTTCACCAGGAAGAGTGATCTCAATGCTCATCAGCAAACTCATACTGGAGAGAAACCCCACATATGTGGTGAATGTGGAAAAGTCTCTATCAGGAAGACTGCTCTCACTGATCACCAGCGAACTCATACTGGAGAAAAACCCCACATATGTGGTGAATGTGGAAAAGCTTTTATCAGGAAGAATAAGCTTGCCGTTCATCAGCGAACTCACACTGGTGAGAAATCCCATGTATGTGGTGAATGTGGAAAAGCCTTTCTCAGGAAGGATGTTCTCACTGGTCATCAGCGAACTCATACTGGAGAGAAACTCCATGTATGTGGTGAATGTGGAAAAGGCTTTATCCAGAAGACTTCTCTCACTGTTCATCAGCGAACTCATACTGGAGAGAAACCCTATGTATGTGGTGAATGTGGAAAAGCCTTTATTCGGAAGTGTGCTCTCATTGTTCATCAGCAAACTCATACTGGAGAGAAACCCCATGTATGTGTTGAATGTGGAAAAGCTTTTATCAGGAAGAGTAAACTTACTGTTCATCAGCGAACTCATACTGGAGAGAAATCCTTTGTATGTGGTCAATGTGGAAAAACCTTTCTCAGGAAGGATGGTCTCACTGTTCATCAGCGAACTCATACTGGAGAGAAACCCCATGTATGTGGTGAATGTGGCAAAGGCTTTATCCAGAAGGCTTCTCTCACTGTTCATCAGCAAACTCATACTGGAGAGAAACCCCATGTATGTGGTGAATGTGGAAAAGCCTTTATTCGGAAGTGTGCTCTCACTGTTCATCAGCGAACTCATACTGGGGAGAAACCCCATGTATGTGGTGAATGTGGAAAAGCCTTTATCAGGAAGCATGCTCTCACTGTTCATCAGCGAACTCATACTGGAGAGAAACCCCATGTATGTGGTGAATGTGGCAAAGCCTTTTTAATGAAGAACGATCTCACTGTTCATCAGCGAACTCATACTGGAGAGAAACCCCATGTGTGTGATGAATGTGGAAAAGCCTTTATCACGAAGACTGCTCTCACTGTTCATCAGCGAACTCATACTGGAGAGAAACCCCATGTATGTGGTGACTGTGGAAAAGCCTTTATCCAGAAGACTTCTCTCACTGTTCATCAGCGAACTCATACTGGAGAGAAGCCACATAAATGTAGTGAATGTGGCAAAAGCTTCATTTGTAAGGGAAATCTCAAAACTCATCTACAAATTCACAGGAGAAAACCCCTATGTATGTGGTGAGTGTGGCAAAGGCTTTATCCAGAAGACTTCTCTCACTGTTCATCAGCGAACTCATACTGGAGGGAAACCCCATATATGTAGTGAATGTGGCAAAAGCTTCATTCTTAAAGGAAATCTCAAATTCATCTACAAATTCACAGGAGAAAAACCCTATGTATGTGGTGAGTGTGGTAAAGCTTTCAGCCAGACGCAATGCTTTACAGCACATCAGAGATTTCACACAGGAAAGAAGCCCTTTGCATGAATTAAATGTGGAACATCTTATATTGGATGTCAGATCTTGTTAAACATGAGAAATTTTCAACAAGAAACCTTTCATTGGAGTTAGTTTAACAACGCTTTCAAAACAAATGAAGAGGTGCTGGAGTTTGGCCTGGGCCAAGTGTGGGAAAGGACAGTTGGGACTTACCATATGGGTACCCATGTTCTGTGTTGCTGTCCCTCTACTGACATGGCCCACCATTTTGGGGGCAAATGACCTTCCAGACTTCCGCAGAGTGTATGCTCTTCCAGCTTTCAGTGCCTGAAAGAGAGCTGAACCTGTTTCTGGATCACAGATGTTCCAACCAGTAGAGTGCCCACCTACTTGCGAGTTGTGCCTGCCACACTTGCATTCTCTTTGTTACCTCCCCCTCCCCCAGGTGACAGCACAGAAGTACAATAAATTAAAAATAAAGAAAATAGAAGGTGTGTGGGACAATTCATCCTGAGGATGAATGGACCATCAACCACCACAACCCTGAGACAAGAAGAACTAGATGGTGCCCAGCTTCTACTGCTAATTACTCTAAAGGGATCACAAAAGAGGGTCCTGATTCGAGTGGGAGAAGAAAGTGGAACAAACCAAAATCATAAAATAGATCAGGCTTACTGGTCTGATGTAGACTTGGAATCCCCAGATTATGGCCTCTAGTGACTCTTCACTCTTGGAACTGTACTCACTCCTCTGACTCACGTTTCAGCCCAACAATATACAGGCTCAGAGGGGAAAAATTACATCTGAGAGGTATGCACTCCTTAGAAAAATCAACCATACTAAATCAAAAGGAGAGCTTTTGCTTATGGATCAGAACTTTTGAAAGCAAGAAGGAATAGGAAAGAAGGAGGACTAATATAAAAACACAAGGAGGGCTGAAGTGGGAAGAATGCTGGTATGTCTTGAGAATTGCAATCAATGTATGAATTCAATGGAATACAAATTTACTCTGTAAAGTTTGAAATCATAAAAAAGTTTTTTTTAAAAAAATGAAGAGCCCGTGTCTCATTAATGCTTTCTTGTAGGATAGTTATCATGTAGCTGTAATGAGTGTGGGTAACAAACTTTTACCTGTGTTTCTAAGTTTTCTTGACATAAATCTACAAAATTTAAAAGCCTTCAATTCAGTCAAGATGGGAAACTCTCCACAGGTAGTCATGTGACATCACATACCAGTGATCTCACGCAGAAGGAAAGCTCTGGCTATATAGTGACTTTGCAAATACCCTCCTTGGTTTCCCTCAGTGTGTCAGTCAACTACATTAGGATTTTAACCACTAAGTCCACTGCACTTGGAAAAAGTTTCAGAAAGGGCACAAGCTCAAGGAAGTATAATCTACAGATATAGGCATTTATATAGATTTTGATATTGAGATATATGCCACAGTAAAATACTGGTAAAAAAAATCTGGCTCAAAGACAGTAAAGATGTTCCACAGGGATTAGGCTGCATTCTTTACAGAGGAAAGGGGAAGTATTTAAATCAGGCTATTCAGAGGGCTTGCTCTACCTTAACTTTACACATACTTTACAGCCACTGTAGTCAAAACAGAGGTACTGGCATAATGACAGATATTCAGAACAATGGAAAAGAGCCGAAAACCCAGAAGTAAAAACATCAGCATACAAGCAACTGATCTTTGATAAGGTCCCAAAAAATATTAAATGGGAAGCAGATGCCATCTTTAATAAATGGTACCAGAAAAAATGGATATCTACCTGCAGAAAAATGAAGCAAGACCCTTACCTCACTTTGTACTTCTTTTTCTTTTGAATTCATTTTTTGAGAATTTGTTAATAATTATTTGTTTCCTAACAACAGTATTGGCATAGACAATATTTTCTAGGGTGTTCTAAGAGGAAATTATCGCACAATGCACTAGTGAGTATTCATTAGAATGAAAAAATTCAAGATACATCTGAGGATGTAGACAAAATTTGAGACAACATGATCATTTTTTAACTGTATTAAATATTTCTAAGTTTGACAACAAATGGCAGTAGGTTGTATCTAAATTGTAAACTGAGGTCTGAGCAATACATAGTGCTCTGAAATCTGCCTGGTGAATGATATACAAACCTCATTCCAATGAAAAGAAGGCATGGTCAGATGCATGAAGGTTCCCTAGAGTCCATGCATGGTGGTCCCTGAAGAAGTGCTGACAAGGTGGGGAAACCACAGCTTCTGAGAGGAAAGCCTCACTGCCTTCATTCCCTTGTCTCTGCTGAAACTGAGTTTGTGTTTGTGCTCACACTGACTTCCCATCACTGGGTATCTTGCACGGTAATACATGGCTGTGCCCTCAGGATTCACAGAGCTCAGTTTTAAATAAATATGGTTCTGGGTGGTGTCCCTGGTGATGGTGACTCAGTACTGGAGATCTGGATTATACTTTGTGCCCCCATTCTCCCATATTATCCCAATCCACTCCAGACCCTTTCCTGGAACCTGGTGGACCCAGGTCACATGATAGCTGGTTAAAGAGAATCTAGAGACAGCACAAGTGAGAGATAGGGTCTGTGAGGGCCTCGCTAGTCCAGGGCCTGACTCTTGTAGCTGCACCTGGGCCTGTACAGCTGGGGATAGAGAGAAACAGTGAGTCATGTGCTCGAATGCTGCACTCCCAGACTTCATGTCTGACTCCCTGAACCACTCACCTCCCGGAGTTGCCAGGAAGAGGAAAACCCACACATGCTTCATGTTCATGTGGATAAGATTCGTGACACCCAGAAAATGCTCTCCGGGTGAGAAGGAATATAAATTTTAAGTCCATGCGTGCTGTGGTTTCCTTTGGGTTCGTGTCAGGCATTTGCGTGTGGGAGGTGCATGGTATGTAAAGGTGGAAAGGGCTGAATGGGGCCCCTGCCTCTGGGACTCACACTAGAAAAGCAATGCTGGTGGAGTCCTTGGGAGAACACAGCCCTCTCTCTGAGGTCTTCACTCTACCAATCATGCGGACAGCTGTGCAGATTTTAAGTTTAATGTAGCTTTACATCCATTACCATCAGAAGTACACAGATGATCTGGTGAAATTAAATACGATCTCTATCCTTACCATGCAATGGAATCAAGACTAGGCCTACCTGAATCGTTTCATACCTCTGACCATGTAGGGAATCAAGTATATGTCATCCCTAAAACTCTTTGTCCCCATAACATTTCAGAATATTTGGGAAGGGGTAAAAGATACTTTGTCATATTATGTTTTTAATATTAGAATAAAAAGGTTTCCTAACAACAAGGTTATTTGTGGGGTTACAGGAACCCACAGAAATCATAAGAAGGTCATTTTTCTTCCCATGGCTTAGTACCCTATGTGGGTGATGGGTATTCTGAGCCCCCTGCTGACAGCAACCCATCACATACAGGAGAGGTGTTTCCTGGGCTTACACTGCCTTCCAACTTCTGTGGGCCACACAGTAACATTTTCTCTGGTCATAAGCATTCAGACTGTTGGTCAGGAGTGTGACCTGGAGTTGTCTCTGCAGATTTCCAAACATGGCAGTGGAGCTACCACAGAAGTCAGCACAGCAGTTCTAACTGCAGTCTTTATCCAGGCTCCTGTGGGTTCTTAGCACCCCTGCAAGTCAACTTTCTCCCTGAGGTTATTTTTTATCTCTGGTCCCTCAGTGTGAAAAGCTTTAGAGGTAGAGAGTGCTACAAGTTGCAAACACTGAGTTGGATACAGTGAAAGGAAGTATGATATACAGACATAGCTATAAAGATTTTGATATTGAGATATGTGCCACAATAAAGTACTGGTATAAAAAATCTGGCTCAAAGACAAAGTTATTCGACAGGGTTTAGGCTGCATTCCTTACAGAGGAATGGGTAAGTATTTAAATCAGGCTTCTATTCAAAATAATTGAAACAGGAACTTTTAATTAATTATTCGATGTTAAGAGGAAAGTTTCTAGCCAGAATTATTTTGGGGGTGGTTTTCTGTTATGTTTGATGGGAAATTTTGCAGATGTTGGTAATTGTTGAAAACAATAATCTAATGCCACTGAACTACACCTGAGAAGAATGTTGCAAATAGTATTTTGTTGCATGTTTCATGAGAAAAATATGTTCCAATGTATGACAGAAAATTTTGCACACATAGCTGGAAACTGATGGAAATCCTTGCCAGTACAACATATCAAATACTGTTTAAAATATTGAACAAGAAAAGGGATTATGATATAAGCCAGTAACTGAATTTACCAAAAAAAATTCATAATGAAATAGTCTGTTTATCATTTTATTTTATTGTTCATTTTTGCCCAAACCAGTTTATAGTTAGCTGTGGTAGTCATATAATCATTTGTCAATTTGACAGGATTAAGAGTGAAGGGGTAGAGTCTAGCCAGTCACTCAGATCATAGCCAGTGTGACCTCTGTTGGCATGGCCTTCTCCTGAGGATTCTGGGAACTCCTTTATTCCTCCTTGGATGTAGGAGTCTCTCTGTCTCTGTCTCTCTCTGTTCACTCCCTGGGAGACATTGCAGCTGACAAGACACATGCAACTATGCTAGTGCCCTGAGCTGGAGAAACCACGCCATGCTGGACCCATGCCAGCGCTGAGATGCTTACAATGCAACCGGATCCGGAAGACTTCCCACCCACTGGCCTGTGCTCTTCTTACGTTTGGCATCATTGCATGTGTTTTGTGAGTCTGAAGAAGACTTTAAAAATAGCTATCGGGCATATGGTCTAAGATTGGACTTAAGGACTTGATCTGGACTGGTCTGGGATGTTTTCTCAATATTTGATTGCTCTTGTATATAAAGCTATTTCTCAATGACTCAAGTGTCTATGAATTTGTTTCTCTAGTCTACCCAGAGTAACACAGATACCATATCATTCCACAGTTCAATCACATCAAGCAGTATTTTATTATTGCTACCACAATCAGTATGAAAACATCCTCTTCTTTCTTGAACTCTTTAATATCGGCTCCCTTTTACCCCACCCACTGCCCCACTGTACCTCCAAGAAACCCTTGTTTGTCTTGCTGCCTCTATACATTTATCAATTCTGGGTTTGTACTGTTAAACAGAAAAACACATAACAAAACTCAAGAGTATTACCCCCAGTTGCAAAATACATCTGAGATGAACCCGAATAGGAATTGGGAGTTGAGGAATAAGGCAGTCCGAATTTAGTCTTCTGTCCTTCCCTGGAGTCCAGGACTGAGCCAGATGTGTTTCGGATCAATTGTGACAGTCTGGCTACTGGGGTGTGGTGACCTTGCTGGATAACTGCCTTTCCAGGGCTTCTGTGTTCAAAAATACTCTTTAGGTCCTACAGCCTGCCCTTTCTACCTTTGGCTTATCACATGCTAACATCCCCAAACTGATTGTTAAACATATTACAAGAAATACACAAGACACCGAGAAAACGAACTCCCTGCCTTCCAGTAGATTCTGCCTCATAGCACAGCCCTATTTTGTCATCTTTGCCGGTGAGGAGGGAACACTGTTCTTTTAGCAGCACAAGCGAGGGATACTTACAAACCACCATCCCTGCACTGGCAGCAGAGTGAGACCGCTGGCTGTGGGGAGTGGGACCCACTCCTGATGATGAGCCGGCTCCATCTCTGTGTGTGCAAAGTTCTGTTGCATGCAATGTCTGTGGGTAAACTGCTTTTGTTGGCGACCACAGACAATGGTTTAACAGAATTATGCTGTTAAGTTGACCTTACACTACAATAGAGGGGAATACTGTTGGAAGGAAGAATAAGGCTATTTTTATAAATCTACCTTTAAATTGAAGCACAGCAAGTGAAAAAATATGCTTAAAAGGAAAACCAAGTGTTTGATCGCCCCTGTGAACAACTTACTGCTGTGGGATCGCCAAATTTGTGGGTGGTAGCTGGGTTGGGAGACCGGGATATAATACCGGGTGTGCTTTAAATTGGTTTACCCACAGAGAGCACAGCTGTGCTCTCAATCATGCCGTCCCAGTTCACAGCACCTTCCTGTGCTTTGCTTCCCTTACAGGTGCTGTGGCAACTCCCGACCGAGCAGTTGATACTTCAGGAGCATCCCACAGAAGCCTGCAGAGACAACTGGAGGCTTGATGCTGAACCACAAGGTCCGCAGAGGGAGGAGAGCTCCCACTGGTGATAATCCCTAGCTACGCCCAGCTCCCTCCTGCAGATGATTTGACCAGGCCACGTGGAGAGTCTCAGCACTCGGGAAACAGGAGTGCTTGTAATCTTCCAGGAGCGGGGCTAGGTGTCGGTGGAGGTGTTTCTATTTTGATTTGAGAAAGGAATCACAAAGCTCCTCACCCTGCTAGTAGAAATAGGACCTGGCATTTCCAGGTTTCCCGGCAGTTTTCCTGCACAGGCCTGGTACCTTTCAGAACTGGTGCCCAGACTCTAGCCTGATCCACTTCTGAATGTACACTCCTCTTCCTTGGGCCATCCACTGTACTAGAAAACTTACACCCCAGGAAAACGCATAAACAGCGGATAATTCTGAGCTGTATAGGAAACCACTGTTATAAGCACAATAAAAGTGCACTCTTCTAAGAATAATTCACAGAGTCCATAAGGGACTCTAGTAGATTGATTATACTCCTCCCTTGCCCCAAACCACAATAACCTCTGTAAATGCAGACCGGTATCTCATGAATATAGATGCTAAAATCCTCAACAAAGTCCTGGCCAATGGAATTCAACAGCATATAAACTTTTTTTTAAAGACCAATATTCTCAGGCCAATGAATCAGGACAGAAAATCAACAATAAAAATATCCACATACAATTGATTTTTACAATAACCCAAAAGACATTAAATAGGAAGCAGGTGCCCTCCTCAATAAATGGTGCTGGAAAATCTGGATATCCACCTGCAGAAGAATTTGGATATCCACCTGGATATCTTATTCCATGCACGAAAATAAACTCGAGGTGGATTAAAGACCTATATGTAAAATCCTGAGCTAGCAGGATCATTAGTGAGAAAATTAGGACATTGCTAGGAGGCCTAGTTCAGGGAATACATGGGCTGGCAGAATTAACAAAAGAAACATACTCCATAGAAGGTAAAATAGATCAATGGGACCTATGAAAAAGAAAACACTTGTGTAAATCAAAAGTTTATTTAATAAAAGAGTAAAAAGAGAGCCCACAGACTGGAAAATGATATTTTCCATCTAATGACACATCAGATAAAAGACTAATTACTAAGATCCACAGAATGTTACAAGCTTATAGCAAGGAAAAAACAAACTTTTGATAAGATGGGCAAAAGACCTGAACAGACAATTCACACAAGATGACAGTTAAATGGCTAATAAACACATGTGGAAATGTTCCAGGTCTTTAGTCATCCAGGAACTGGAAATCAAAACAACAATGTGATACCAACTAAAGCCCAGTACTGTATCCCAATTTCAAAACAAAACATAACTGAGAACAATAAAGGGTGGAGAGGGCCTGGTGGGATAGGGACTCTTGTACACTGCTAGTAGGCATGTAAATATGTACAGCCACTGTGGAAGGAGATATGGCGATACATAAAACAGATGGAAATTGAACTACCATATGACCCACCAATACCATTACTGGGCATATACCCCAAAGAAATAAGAAAGAGATGACGAACAGACATGTGTTCCCCCATGATCATTGCAGCACAGTTCACAATAGCACGACGCTGGAAACAAATAAATTTCCATCAAGAGAAGAGTAGATACATTTTTTAAAACACTCTGATACATACACACAAATAAATAGAATCCCTAAAAAGCAGCAATGAAACACCTCAAGTCGTGGTGGAATCTGGAAGACATGCTGAGTGAAGTTAGTCAAGCACAAAAGGACAAATGCTATCTAAGTCCACTGCACTTGGAAAAGGTAGCAGAATGGGCACAAGCTCAAGTTTACTGGCCATCAGGTCTTCTGGCTGGGAACTAGATCACCTGGGAAAGAGCTGGACCGGTGCCATGAACCACAAATCCTGTTCAAGGTAAGTACAGTGGAGGTCATTTGGCCAGAGGGCACTTCCTGACCTTATAGCTGGGATCCATTGGTGGCGGGAAAGGGGGCAGGATGCTGAGTGGTAGCAATATGGATCTGGGGTGAGGTCCCCTGGAGAGGGTGGTGGCCCTCTCAAAGGGTTGAGGCTTAGTGATGGTAGGGGTGGGCAGCTCTGGAGAGTGGGGATGGAACAGTCAATTTTGGGTGAACATAAGTGCGTGTCTGTTGGGGTGTGGGAAAGGAGAGCTGACAGCCAACTGGGGGAAGGAGGGACTGCAGGTGCTCTTGGGATCAACAGGTAGGGAGGGTAGTTCATGTCTTGCACTGGGAGAGCAGAGCTGACCTAGGACTCTGGGGTTACCTGGGAAGCTAGGCCAGATGTCACAGAACAGTGGGAAACTGAATCCTGACTCTCAGAGTACAAGTCATGCTGCAGAGCTGCATCTGTGAGATCCCCAAATGGGAACTCCACTGGGGGAATTGGATTCTACCCCAGACTCACTGTAACCTGAGGATTTAAGCAGGAAAACACATGGTGTCGGGTTGAAGAAAAGACCTGCACCAAGAGCTGTGTACTATTGGTTGTCAAACAAACAAGTCTTGGTACAGCGAGTGTGCTGTGTTAAGACCTGTATTATCCTGGCAACCCTGTGTGGCTGTCCTATTGCAGTCTGCTTATACTCATCTACATTAGCCTGTCTCTCAGAGGTGTGCCGCCATTGGGGCTCACCGTCTTGAAGCAGTGTAATTTGTTTTATTATTTTTCAGAAAATGAAACCTAGGGATGTTGAGCCCACAGGGAAAGAAAGTATAACAAGGGTTTAGGGTGCTTGAAGGGTGGAGGAGACAAAAGGGAGATGATTTCCAGAAGTCTAGGAAGGAACCCTATCATTTGGAAAACATGTTATAAGTATGCAAGCAATTCCACAATTAGTTTCGACAGAATTGAACTATGGAACAATGAGACCTATACAGTGGTTCCCAAGTTAAATCATTTTAATTTTATCCAATAAAAGGAAATAAAGGAATAGATCAAGGAATGGGTTTGGAGCTTGCACTAAATCCTATCCCCAATTTAAGAACAATCAGTTCTTACATCATGGCCCTGCTTGATCCTCAGCTTAATGAAATGATCACTTGATATAAGGGTGCTACAGCAAAGTGGTGAAGAAACCAGAAGGTGCCTGACTATCAATCAGAACACTGTCTGCGGTCTTAAAAGCTTGTATTCAAACAAGCAGCCATCTAAGCAAGGAGTCTGCTAACTCCACACTGAGAAAGCACAGCAGCTCGTGTGACCCAAAGATGGCAATTACAAAACAGCAGTACAGTGAGGAGAAGAGCATCAGAGCACACATTGTGAACACCTAATTTGTGGAGGCCTATGGGGATGGTGAGAGCCCCACACCCATCTGCAGAGCATCTGGTCAGACTGAGCCACTGGCAGATGGCTCTAGTCACAGGCAAGAGTCTCCATCAACCTTACTGTCAGAGACCATGGTCATCCTGATTATGCAAGGTTGAATTCAACACTTGGCCAGGGGACCACCAAACCGACGAGACTTCAATTTGTTCTGGGCGCAAACATTTCTTACTGGTTCTATGACAGAAACCTCTTCCCTGGCTTTTTGAATATTTTTGGTGGTCTTTTCCTTCTTGCACATTGTTTGTATGTTTGTCTTTATACTATTATGTTTTTACCCTTACCACCTTAGCGAATTTTTGTTTGTTTTTGTTGGGTCATCCAGCAGTGAAGTACAGGTAGAGCGGATGCATGTTGATAATAATGTCTATAAGGGTCTATAGGAATAGGTAGGGGGAGATCGGGAGGGAAACTAATGAAGATGGGAGGGGGTGGGAGCACTAGGACAGATTGTGATTGCATAAATCATCTTAGAGGCAATTTACCTATGGCGGGGCAGGGGACGATGCTCTAAAATTGATGTGGGGCGATTGTAAAATTCTCCATGACAGGATTGAGTAAATAAACTATAAAATAAACAATATAAACCATTAACATCTTAATAAAAATATTATAAATGATATCATAAGTGATGTCACAGATGAAAGGGCATAATTAAAATAAGAATACCATGAAGAAAATTATGTGGAGACCAAGATAATGGAAAAATAGAACAATTCCTGATAATAATATTAAATACTGTTAAACAAAATACAGAACACACAGAAAACAAACTACTGGAGAAATGCAATCAAAATAAGATACAAATTGGAGACACAATTTCCATAACCCACTGGCACCAAGTGAACCCACACTCACAGTGACCCTCTAGGACCGAAGAGATTGCTCCTTAGTGTTGTTTCAGCCGCCAGAAATCTTTTTCCTTCATTGAGAAATTGACACATATGTATTAGATAATCAATTTTAGACTCCCTTTTGAATGTGCAACTGTGCTATATAAAAGTAATTTTTAAATATGTTCAAAATATAAATGTTCTGAAACATTTGTTTATCAACTAAGAGTCTTTAATATTGTCTTAAAAACACTTTATGATGATCTATTTCAGACATCATACTATTCTATAATTCAGTCCTATTTAGCAGTGTTGTACAGTCACTACCACAATCCGTTTCAAAACATTGTCTTCCTTCTTGAAATCCTTTATGTTAACTTCCCTTTACCTGCCACATCCCCTGCCATAGCCCCCAGAACCCTAATTCTAATTATTGTCTCTGTAGATTCACCCATCCTGGGGTTTAAAAATTTCAAAATACAGAAAAAGACCTAACCAGGAGTCAAAAAAATTACCAACAATGACAAAACACCATAGCAATAAACCTGTACCTGGAAAAAAAAACCCACAGAAAATATTAAAAACCAAATCAAGCACAAAGGGTATCAAAAGGGAGATCAAATGATAAAGTTTTAATCATTCAAGTCAGATTTGCCATTTTAATTTACTTTAGTCCTTTCTCCAATGCTCTCAATCTGAGCACCAGGTTATTTCCATTCCTCAATTAAGGTTCGAGGGAAATTTCCGGAGGCTTATAACCGGTGTAAATCCTGTAAGTATGTTTTGAGTTTTTCCTGTAAGTGTGTATTGAGTTTTCAGTGTCACCCACAGCTTTCTGCACACCATAATCTCACAATTTACGCCCTGATACTATCCCCCCTTTTGGATTTTAATGATACAATTTACAATCCTGGCACATCTTTTCAGAGCCTTATCACTCTCTCTTGGATTGGCTGGTGATTTTGAACTGCTGATCTTGTACTTGGCATTCCAATGTGAAATCCAATGTTGTATCAGGGAGAGTATATTTGTATATCATGTTTATTACTTATTTATTAAACTTTATTTTCCTGATTATGATAGCCATATAGTTAAATTTAATAAGGAATGGTATATGTATTGAATTTTAAATATTAAATAATTTATCACTTTCTGAATATAAAAAGCTGTAATATATTGTTATTTTAGGTATTTACTTGGCTAACCAGAATTAATCTAAATGTTCTGTACCGCACTTCATCAGGGATGTTGTTCGGTGTTTTTGAGTCAGTTTTACTCACAATAACTGTGTGTACAAGAGAACAAACACATAAACTGCCAAGTCTTGAGTTATCCTCACATGCTACTAACTTTGAGACCATGTTTGCAGCCACTCTGTCTGCGCATCTAACTGAGCATTTTCCTGTTTTGCTGACACTTTACTAAACAGGATGTTCTTCTCTCGGGACTGGTTCCCCAATAACATGTTCAAAATATGTGAGAAGGCTCACTATTCTCAATTTTAAAGAGCATTCTTAGATATTAGTCTGAAATTTCCTCCTCTCGTGACACATTTGCTATTTTTTATTAATAAATCTTTTTATTGGGGCTCATACAACTCTTATCACAATGCGTACATACATCAATTGAGCAAAGCACCCTTATACATTTGTTGCACTCGTCATTTTCAAAATTCACCTTCCACTTGGGTTCATGGAATCAGCTCGGTTTTCCTTTTTTTCCCCTTCCCCTTCCCTCCCCGCTCCCCCCTTTCCCCCGGTCCCTTAATAGTTTATAAATAATTATTATATCTTATCTTATACTGCCCGGCATCTCCCCTCACCCACCTCCCCATTGCCCATCTCCCAGAGAAGAGGTTACACATAGATCTGCAAGATCGTTTCTCCCTTTCTACACCCCCTTCCTTCCTGGTGTCGCCACTCCTTCCGTGGGTGTTGAGGGGTTCGTCCGTCCTAGATTCCCTGTGTTTCCAGATTCCTACTGCACCGCTGTACATCCTCTGGTATAACCAGGTCCACAGGTAGAATTGGGGTGTCGCACAACACAGGGACAAGGGAACAGAGAGTGGTTCAAAATCAGAGGAGGGAGGGGAGGGGAGGACTGGTAGGGAGTGCCAAGGGCAAGGTAACTGAGAGGAATTACTGAAACCAGAATGAAGGCTGAACATGGTAGTGGGACGGGAGGAAGGAGAAAGGAAATAGAGGAAAGGAGTAGGAGGCAAAGTGCATACAGAGAAGCCTAAATACAGACATGTACATATGTACATATATTTATGATTATGGGGCCAATAGGCCTATGTGCATATATTTATAGGTTCAATAGTAGGGTAGCAGATGGACATTGGGCCTCCTCATGCATACTCCCCCAATACAATAGCACCTCGCCCTGCTAAACGGTCATTGCATGATACCCACTGTGTTGGACAGGGTTCTCTAGAGAGACAAACCAGGTTGCTAGTAATTATATATAAATATACTTATAAAGATAGATATATAATACAAGAAATGAACCGTTAAATTATATACAGATAGATAATACAGGAAATTAACAGTTAAATTATAAAGCAGTGAGACACTAGCAGTCCTTTAAGGCTTGAGAGCTGCCAGTTGCCAGTCCCCTTCTGTAGAGAGAGCTGGGATATATATCTCCAGGCAACAAACAGGAAGGCAGGTCCTCAACTGTCATCAACTGTCGGTCCCCATCTCCAGAGATGAACATTCCAATCATGTGGACTTAAAGGGACCTTAACTTACAGCGACAAAGTCCACAGGCTAGGCATCCCACAGGTAGTGTACCCCTTTGAATTGAGGCACAGAACAAGCAAGGCGAAGCTCACCGAGCCATTTATCCCTCTGCCCTTCAGTTAATCCTACTTGTGTTTATCGGCCAGGCTGGCACAATAAACTATCGCACCCACCTTCCCGACATGATCGCTGAAGACAGACCTGTGTGTAAGCAAACGTGGTAAAGAAAGCTGATGGTGCCCGGCTATCGAAAGATATAGCGTCTGGGGTCTTAAAGGCTTGAAGGCAAACAAGCAGCCATCTAGCTCAGAAGCAACAAAGCACACGGCCTAAGTAAATACAAGGTGCTGAATGGACCATGTGGTAGACACCAAGGAACAAAAACAATCATTGTGTGATCACCTTCCTCACATAATCGCTGAAGACGAAGTGTGCATAAGCAAGTGTGGTGAAGAAGGCTGATGGTGTCCAGCTACTGAGAGATATAGTGTCTGGGGACTTAAAGGCTTGAAAGCAAACAAGCGGCTATCTAGCCCAGAAGCAACAAAGCCCACATGGAAGCAGCACACCAACATAGGTGATCGTGAAGGGCAGAGGAGACCAGGTCTCAAACAACAAAGGCCGGGGGTGGTGGTGGTGGGAATCACATCATCGTGAATGAGGGGGAGTGCGTGATGGGGGACCCAATGCCCATCTGTAGACAGTTGGACATCCCTTCCTGAGGGGTTGTGCGGTGGAGATGAGTCACTCAGGGTTCAGTGTAGCAACCATGAAACTCAAAACCTTCCTGTAATTCCTGAATGCTTCCTCCCCTCCCAATTATCATGACCCCAATTCTACATTTGCTATTTTTAAAATCAAAACTGTCCTTCCAAAGAATGTGGACTCTTTATGACTCCAAAGAGGAATCTCACATAGGACTCCGCCAAGAAGATAGGTCACTCCAGTGCACCTGTTCCCAGTGTTGAGGGTCTCCATATGCTTTGTTTCTGCATCAAGGGAGACAATGGGTAGCAAGCATCCCTGAAGACATGAAACAAGTTTGGCCCCAGAATTCACCACAATTATTTTCTCAGACCTAGAGATCTTTTGTCAGTCACTACCCACAGCCCACAGGGAGCAATGCAGAGAGACATCTCCAGAGACCTGACTCTTCAACAAACTTTGATTAAGAGATATAATGAGAATGACCATGTTAATCTGTTGACTATTTGTACTGTGAATTGAGAAGGCTAGTTCCTTCTCAAGCTTTCAGTGAGGAGAAAATGTAGAGAGAAAAAAACACCATCCTTGGGGATGCTGAGAGCAAAGTGAGGGAACCCCGATTCCAACAGGAAATTCTCCCTGTCATCCATCTGTGCCTGTGTAGGCCTGGGTGTCTGTGCTCTGTGGGTCCTGCGTGGCCCCTGCTGCCCAGTGTCTTCCCTGCAGGGGATGTTTGTGTCTGGGCTCACATTGACTTCCCCTCGCTGTGTTCACTGCACAGTAAACACGGCCGTGTCCTCAGCAGTCACACAGCTCAGCTGCAGGGAGAACTGATTCTTCGGTGTGTCTCTGCTGATGGAGAGTCCAGTTTGGAAGAACGGATTATAATATGTATTACCATCATACCTTATATCTCCCATCCACTGCAGTCCCTTCCCCAAGGGCTGGCGGAACCAGCTCCAGGTGTAAACACTGGTGATGGAGATACCAGAGATAGTGCAGGTGAGGGAAAGCTCCTGGGAGGACTTCACCAATCCTGGGCCTGACTCGAAGCTGCACCGGGGACAGGATCCCTGCAAACAAAAACAGATGGTCCCAGTCAGTGACTTGAAGTCACAACCATCCCCATAGACTCAAGTCAGATATCTGAGACCCCCACCTTGGGGAACTGTCACCAGGCACAGGAGAACACACAGCAATAGCATCTTTAGACCACAGCTTTGCTTTCCCAAGAGACCTATAGCCCTGTCTGAAGAGGACTGATAGCCTTCTTAGCCCAATGGTAAATTTTACCTTGGTGCCTGAAGAATAATTTGTATGTGAGGGAGCCCTGTCCTTATAAGCAGAAAGTGTTAGAGACCAGACTCCCCTCTTCCTTCTGAGCCCATTCTAGGGTAACTGCTTCCTTTAGCTCATATGCATCTTAGTCTATAATGAAAGAAGGTTTTTCTGAAGAGGTGTGTGGTAAAGGACAAAGAATGTCCAGAATTTCTGAGTCCAGTGTTCTCTTCTTCCAGCCTCTCATTGCCCTTGCCCTACCTTGGACTTCTATAAGTCCTGTGTCCCAGAGAGTGGGCAGGACAGGGTTTGTTGAAAACATCCATTGGACACCAAGGCATCTTCAGATCACACTCTCCAAGACCCATTTTTTTCCTGTCCACCCTGACACCTCCTAATTAACATCCTCATATTACTGAGAAGTTTTACATGTGTGAGAGTAATATCTATTAGAAGCATTAACACCAAATCAGTCCCAAGGAGTTGGGCTTGATAATGTCTCAAAGGTCCAACTCTTGTATGAAGCCATTCAGTTCCAATTCCCACCCACTCCTCCCTTGAGGAGATCCCCTCATGTATCTGGTTTCTGAGAATCACTGCAACATCCACCAGAAATTCATGAAAGCTTGAAGGAATCAATCACGTGGTGGTGGGGTCTGGTCAGTCCAAATTCTGAAGATCAGGAGAGGTTAAACCAGACACTGGGTAGAAAGATATGTCTCACTCCTAGCTTTGCATTTTATTTATGCACATCTGACCTGAAGCCTCTGACAGAATGTTTCCAGTTGGCATTGTCCTGCTACTAAGCTTATTCCGCCAGGATTTTTCCAACCTTGGGTCATGGTCATCACCAACTCCACTTCTCTTACAAGCAATAGACACACCACATCCCAGAGCCTAATGATCGAGGTCACTCTCAGTGTAAGTAAAGAGATTCAAGTGCCAAAGGGTCTCAGGGAAGAACACGTGGCCTATAAAAGTTGGGCTTAAGACAAGATAATGTTTTCACTCTGTAGCCGCTAAAAAATGCAAGATTCTCAATAGACACGCACACACGCACCTTTGTTTTCTGGAATATCGAAAATGATGTCAAATCAGTTGAATCCTGGTTTCAAGTATAAAAATTCAGAAGAGCAGTAGGTGGAAAACCATCATTTGAGAAAATAATCAGAGTAAGAAGAACCAAGAACAGTGTTTTAGATCTTGAACCAAAAGACACTTTCTTGAGACCCAACAGGCACTCTCCATTAACATTAGGTTCATCCATGCAGTTGATCCTCAACATTTAGAGAATGTGCGCAGACACTCTTAAATGTCCCTTACTCAGGGGGCTCTGGTTCAATTGAAATGGGAGCATCTCCAACCAGCGACAACCTCTCCATTTGTGCTCTGGACACAGCCCCATTGCAACTGCTCATGGGTCTCACCTTACATTTATTCCCTAAACTCAAGGAGAGTCTACTTTTGTAAAACTGTTCATATTATTGACTCTAGAAGCTGCGCCACTATCTCTAGCCATGCTACTTTCTTCAAATACTTTCTTCATAATGTATCATTTTCAAATAAATGACAGTCAGTATAATGTCTTAATAATTTAGAAGAGTCTTTATTTGGTTATAACTGGATGGCTAGAATCTAAAAGTGATTTGTTGTTTGCAGTCCCAAGTCCACATTTCAGTCAATCTTTAAAGGCAAAAAGCTTATTTATCCTTTGTCTAAGATGTACTCAAGCATGGACAGAAGAAGAAAGAAAAATTAATGCTACTATTCTTTAGGCTTAGGGAGCATTACAGGGCACAGCATTGATTATAACATTCTGCAACTAAAAAAACCAAGCATGCATTACCAGGTACATTCCTTATCATAAAAGAAACAATGCCAAAATTGACTATAACAACCTGGTTACCATAACCATAAGATTAACCACACCGTTCAGATTACAACATCAAAGGAAGCAATATTGAATCAGAACAAATGATATATTGAAGAATAGTCAAAACTAATTGTGTCCAGAACCTGGGAACATGGGAGTACATGCTAAAATTAATCACAAGCAGATACTTTCCCATAAGGGGAGGGAGAAAGGACAGGTCAACTAGCAGTCTACATTTTGAGATGGGAGGGAGGAACAGGTAAGTCACTTAGCAGCTTACAAAAATGGAGTTTCTTTTGTTAGCCTCAATAACACAGTTTAAAATATTTTCCCCAGACTAAGCTTTGACACCATTCATTTACTGAATATATATATATATATATATATATATATATATATATATATATATATATATATATATATATATATACATATTACAATGGGGAAATCCAAGCACAAGGTTTTGGTCACCTGGACTTCCTTGGGCCAGAATTTGCTGAAGGGAATAAGCAATTGCTTTGAAACGAAGACACATAGATATCAGTACAATCCAGGGGTATAAGCACAGGACACTAGCATTTTTCATTTGGAGATAATTGAGTCAGTTCCCTTTTCATATGTGCACTCGCAGAGCATCACCTGATCCTGTTCATTTTACCAAGCCCCCATCTCACCGTCTACCCTTGGTGCTTGTCTGACTGATTTAAGCTTGAGACCGTGATGTAGCTGCACATGAGTTCAGCTCACTTCCATGTCTGAGTTTGACTGCCACAATCATCTCAGATAATTTCATAGCAGTGGTTCATAGGGGTCTCCTTAAATGTCACCCTCATGACATTACCCATCTGCACATCATTTTCCTAACAGGGTTGGTACACATGTTCTCAATGAGCTCCTGAGTGCTCCCTTTACTCTGAAGGAGCAACACATCCAACTCTAGACGCAGATGTTCTGGGTTTCCTTTGCAGTCCCCTATCTCCTGGGGTTAGGCTTGTTCGGTCACTTAATCAAGGTGCACTGAATCTCTCAAAATTCTGAAAGGTGGAAATGATGAAAAATATGGCTCCAAGGAAAATTCAATTATATTTGCTCCAGTTGTCTATAGTTGTACACGAAATAGACATACAACACTGCAGCCTAAAATTACAAGAATTTTGTTGTTGTTGTTTTATTTGTTGCTTGGTTTCCCCTTTTATTCTTTTGATGCAAAAATGTCTGATTTTTAGAAGGTCACTCTCATCTATATTGTTTCTTTGTGTGTACTTCTTTTACTCTGTTTGATAGTGCACGAGTGCCCTGCAATGGGGCATTTACATGTGTCCCTGCTTCCTTATAGATGGACCCTATAGCTCTGGGATTGACGTTAGGTCCTTGATCATCTTGTGTTCGTTTTTGTACATGAGCTGTAGTTTCAGGTCCCTTTCATCTTCTGAGGGTTGTGATTCAATTGTGCCGGCACCATTGTTGAAAAGAATGTTGCTGTCCCTTATAAATTCCCCTTGGACCTTTATTGAAGATCAGTTGCCTGCTTGTGGATGGATTATTTATTTGTTTTCTATTCTGTTCCCTTGGTCAAAATGCCTGTCATTGTATGAATGCCAGATTGTTTTGATGGCTGTGGCTGTAATAATTGTAAGGTTGGTTTCTGTGAGGCCCCTACCTTGTTCTTATTCTTTTGGGGTCTCTTGCTTATCCTGGGACTCTCCGTATGAAGTCAGTCATAGGTTTTTGTTGTCGTTGTTGCCGTTTTCATTTCTTTAAATGATTAAGTTGGTATTTGGATTGGAATTGAATTTTATTTAAATATCTCATTAGGTAGTATTGACATTTCCTTTATATTCAGTATCCTTATCCATGAATATGGCATATTGAGAATGTGAACAGATTTGCGTTGGGAAGCATGACCATTCCTGAATCATATCATCTAACTGAAAAAGAGAGACTGAAAATAGATAAATAAAGACACAAAGAGATTTTGGACAGTTCTGAGTCTGGCCTGCACACTTCCTACTGAAGATGAGAGTCCTATGGGAGGCACATTCTGCTTTGATGTGGTCCATTCCCTAACTAATTGCCTGCATATCTCTAACCTGGAACTCACCTCCCCCAGTTTCTGTGGAGAGTTACTCTAATCACTATTTGTGATCACTGCAGGCTGTACTGTAGAGTGATTGCCACACTTCTTGGGTAGTGTGTTTGTCCGGGTTGACTAGAGAAACAATCCTGAAATACTCATATGTGTGTATGAGAGAACTTGATACTAATGAGCAATTTTACATTATGAAAACATCCTATTCCAGTCTAGATTATTCCATAAGGCTGGTATTACCCCACATGTGAATACTAGTACATAAATTCTTCTTTAGACGCACGAAGCCATGCAATGATGTTGAATACAGGAAGATCGCAAGCCAATGGGTGAAAAGTCTTCTGGATCCAGTGGTGGTGGAAGCCTCTCAGTGCTGGCATGGGTCTCCATGTGGCTCCTCCAGTTTCAGGTCTCTGGCTCCATCAGCCTAGCTCTATGTGTCTTGTCAGTAGGAAGACGAAGCAGAGAGTATGTGTCTGGCCTCCAGTGAGATATTAATCTCAATTGGACCTCTAAATGAGGTCATCAAGCTGCAGCCTGGGTGACAGGTTAAACTCTACCCCTTCACCCTTAACAGTGTCAAGTTGACACCAGATTTTTTGACTACCACAGATAGGTTGTACTATCTCTGTTATTCGGGAGCTAAGGCTTCCAGGGCATCCTACTAGAGCTCTCCTGCCTTGTTCTGCAAGCCAAGTCTTTTTGTGCATATATCAGCCTCATGCTGGTCTTGTAGACTTATGTCCCTGAATCTCAGCACCTCCATCATCCAAGCTAGCTCCTTGACTGGGAAAATTAGGTCTAGAGATTTGGGGGTCTTCACACAGCCGGCTAGTGTTGAGAGTCGATATCAACGTGGAGTCTATCAGCAAAGGTTACTGATCTTTTACTAAATTTGTGTCTACTTTATGCTGATAATCCTTCATTCTGGAAGTATAGGATATCCCTCTTGCAGTTATTTTCCACTGGTCTTTGTGGAGTCCCTCCCATGTGTGCTACTCAGTCGCCATATTGCTCCGTCTCTGAGATATAGGATATATATATATACAAAATGTTTCTCTACAATTTTAAACATTTTTACTAAACAAAAAAATTAAAATGTAAAACTATTCTTCTAAACTTTCCCCCAAAGAATTCTATCCCCCTTGATTGACAGCACATCAGAATGAAAGTTCCACAAGCCTCAAGGAAGTTCTCTTACTTTTGGGGACACCCAGAAATATGCAGGGGAAAGTCAGCTCTTCAGTGTCCATGGTGTAAGGTTTGTCCTTGGTGTAAAATCCTCTATGGACAACCTTTCCAACTCTTGAAGAATGAGCTGGTGTATTGTCATGATAGATAGAAAAGATCTTTTGTGCAACATTCTAGGATGTTTTCTCACTAATGTCATGTTTCATTTTCTTTAAACTTATTCATAGTATTATTCTTAAGTTTTCTATGTCTTATGAGAATTTCACTGCAGACCTACCTGTTAGAATCCATAAAATCGCTGTCATATTCTGAATTGAACTTTATCCCTTGAATATCGACCTAGATGATTCCCTCAGAAGTAACTGTTTTCATTGTGTCTTTCTCTTTGGATCATAGTGATGCATCCAAGATTTATCAATAATTAAGTTTCATTACCAAAAGCTGGCTTCATTAATTTCAGTTTTCTTTTAAAACAATTGTGTAATATCAATATTTTGAGCTCATTGATGTATGTGTACTGGTTTCTGGCACCAATCAAGAAACCAAAATTATCACTTAAAATTTAAAATACAGAACCATGTGATATTCTCACTTCATAAGTTACCTCCTCAATGGTAACTCGACGGTCTTCTTCCACAAGCACTTCATGTCTGCCAGTTTCATCATTTGTAGCAGTTGACTTTTTCCCCTCTTTGGCTCATCTGTGAAGTTTCCACTATATTTCTTATAACACTTGATCCATTTTTTAACTATCATGTGTGCAGAAGACAGACTTTCTGTCGACCTAGTTTCTTTCTTTCTTTCACGACTTCCACACAAACATGTATTTTAAATCACCCTAATGAAACCAAGTTGAGTGTGTTACTGAGAAAATATGGCCACAGTCATCCCCTGATAGCAGAGGCATGTTTAAACATGTTTTACTTGGAATAAACACATGAATGCAGAATTTATTTTACTAATTCTTACATAAACTATAGCTCTTCTTGGCTAGGCAAAAATATGTATGAATGTGTGGATAACTGCAACTGTGAATTTATTAATAACATAACCACATATTTATAAAAGGTTAAGCGTTCTAATTTGATTTGGTGAAGATGGTCATAAGTGTAATTCTCATAAACTGTCATTTACTCTGCAGATGAATATTTGTATTTACGTGGTAAGTTTTTTTTTTAATTTTAACAATTTATTAGGGGCTCATACAATTCTTATCACAGTTCATACATATACATACATCAATTGTATAAAGCACATCTGTACAGTCCCTGCCCTAATCATTTTTTTCTCCTCTTCTTTTTTTACATTTTATTAGGGACCCATACAACTCTTATCACCATCCATACATATACATACATCAATTGTATAAAGCACATCCATACATTCCCTGCCCCAATCATTCTCAAAGCATTTGCTCTCCACTTAAGCCCCTTGTATCAGGTCCTCTTTTTTTTTCCCCTCCCTCCCCTTCCCCCCCCCCTTCTGTGCCCTTGGTAATTTATACCTCGTTATTTTGTCATATCTTGCCCTATCCGGAGTCTCCCTTCCCCCCTTCTCTGCTGCCCCTCTCCCAGGGAAGAGGTCACATGTGGATCCTTGTAATCAGTTCCCCCCTTCCAACCCACTCACCTTCCACTCTCCCAGAATCGCCCCTCACACCCTTGGTCCTGAAGGTATCATCCACCCTGGATTCCCTGTACCTCCAGCCCTCATATGTACCAGTGTACAGCCTCTGCCCTACCCAGTCCTGCAAGGTAGAATTCGGATCATGGTAGTTGGGGGGAGGAAGCATCCAGGATCTGGGGGAAAGCTGTGTTCTTCATCGGTACTACCTCGCACCCTAATTAACCCATCTCCTCTCCTAAACCCCTCTATGAGGGGATCTCCATTGGCCGACACTTGGGCCTTGGGTCTCCACTCTGCACTTCCCCCTTCATTTAATATGGTATATATATACATATACACATATATACACACACTTATATCGTTGATTTTTTTGCATGATGCCTTATACCTGGTCCCTTGGCACCTCGTGATCGCACTGGCCGGTGTGCTTCTTCCATGTGGGCTTTTTTGCTTCTGAGCTAGATGGCCGCTTGTTCACCTTCAAGCATTTAAGAACCCAGACACTATCTCTTTTGATAGCTGGGCACCATCAGCTTTCTTCACCACATTTGCTTATGCACCCATTTGTCTTCAGCGATCCTATCATGGAGGTGTGCAGTCAATGATATGATTTTTTGTTCTTTGATGCCTGGTAACTGATCCCTTTGGGACCACTCGATCACACAGGCTGGTGTGTTCTTCCATGTGGACTTTGTTGCTTCTGAGCTAGATGGCCGCTTGTTTATCTTCAAGCCTTTAAGACCCCAGTCACTATCTCTTTTGATAGCCGGGCACCATCAGCTTTCTTCACCACATTTACTTGTTCACCCACTTTGGCTCCAGCCGTTGTGTCGGGAGAGTGAGCATCATAGAGTTCCAATTTAATAAAATAAGGTATTCATGCATTGAAGGAGTGTTTGAGTAGAGGCCCAAGGTCCTTCCGCCACCTTAATACTTGACCTATAAATATAGACACATAGATCTATTTCCCCATCCTCCTATATATATTTGCATGTACATGTCTTTGTCTAGACCTCCATGAATGCCCTTTGACTCCTAGCTCTTTCCTCCATCTCCCTTGACTTTCCTCCTGCCCTACTACCATGCTTATCGCCACCTGGGCTAGAGTATACCTCTTCTCTAAGTAACCTTACCCTTGATCGTTTCCCACCAGGCCTGCCACTCCCCCTTCTCTACCATTTGGGGTCCCATGTTTTTCCCTTGTCCCTGGGTTTGTTAACACCACTTCCTTACCCCCCCTACGCCCCCACCCCAAGTCCGCCCGGAACTGTCGGTCCCGTTGTTTTTCCTCCAGATAGTTCATCCAGCCTGTCCTATTCAGACAGACCTGTGGAGTCACTAACATGCACGAAAACAAGACAGAGGAAAACAAAGCAACAGTATACAACCAGACAACAAAACAACAAAAACAAACCACTGACAAAGAACAGAACAAAACAGTTCACAAGAGAAAAGCTTGTAGTTAGTTCAGGGATCGTTTGCTGGCCCTTAGGAGCGTTTTCCAGTCCAGTCTGTTGGGGCACCATGCCCTGGCCCCAAAGTCCACTTTCAGCATTCCCTAGGGACCTTGCCACTCCATTCCCTTGCTGTTCCGCTGCACTCCTCCAGTGATTTGCCTCGGTGTGGTGGGATCAGGTCAGGTGCAATTCCCACACTGTGTCTCCGGTGCTGTCCCCTGTATCGCCCTTATTCACTGAGGGGCATCATGTCTCATAGTAGGGCCAGCCATGTTGTTCTCTCTGTGGACTGGCTGCTCTACTCAGGAACATCTTCAACGTGGTAAGTTTTAAGGCTATATCGTACAGTTTTTCAATCTTAGCATAATTGATATTTGGGGTTATATATTTATTGTGATTTTAAAAAAGGAATCCCTGGATTCTATCTACTAGTGCCAGCAGAGCTTCCCTAAGTTTGGCAAATTGAGATAAATTTCAAGAATTTCAAGGTATCTCTGGGAGAAAATATTTCCTCTGAAATGTGAGATTGTTAATATCAATGTGCATAACATTACCCAGGTTATTCTAAATATGATATTGCAGTAACATAGATTGATGAGTATTCATATAAATGAGAAAATTGATGATATATGTGAAAGCTGGGGAAAGATTTAGTTTTTTTATTGTTAAAAGGTCATTTTATTGGGAGCTTTTACAACTCTTATTATAATCCATATATCAATTGTATCAGGCATATTTGTACATATGTTGCCATCGTTCATTTCTAGACATTTACTTTCTATAGAGCCCTTGTTATCAGCTCCTCTTTTTTCCCTCACCCCAGATGTAGTTTTAACATGATCAATGTTAGAAACAATTCTGCATTGTTTCTAAACTTTGCCATTAATGATGCCTTTTAGTTCCCTGAACTGCAAACCAAAGTCTCACCAAGAACCATTGCTTTGAAATAATCTCTGGGATGATCAGTGGAAGACAAACAAATCCATCCACATGAAAAAGTATTGTTCCCTGTCAAATTTTCCCTAGAGTTATTGTGCTTGGGAGTCCCCAGGGAGGTTGTGACAAGGTGTGGAAACCACAGCTTCTGAGAAGAAGCCCACACCCAACTGCTTTCCATAGCATCTGCTGAGAAGATAGGGCGCTAAACTGAGTGTGTACTGGGGACTCCAACACACCGCCCCCCTGCTGGCTACCACAAGGAATTTTTTGTCTGAGCTCACACTGTTTTCCCAACACTATACCTGTCTCTTGCACAGTAATAGACTGCTGTGTCTTCATAATTCATGGAAGTCAGTTTTAAATAATCTTGGCTCTTGGAGATATGCCTGGTGATGCTGACTCGGGACTGGAGAGTTGGAGTATCGTGTGTACTCCCCTGGACTCCATATCATACCAACCTACATCAGCCCCTTTTCTTGAGTCTGGTGGAACCAGTGCACACGATTGCTGGTTGAAGAGAATCCAGAGACCGTGCAGGTGAGGGACGGAGTCTGCGAGGGCTTCACTAGTCCCGGGCCTGGCTCCTGTAGTTGCTCCTGGGACAGGATCCCTGGACACAGGGAGAAACCCACTGAACCATTTGTTCCGAGGTAGAATTCCAGACTTCACAGGGAACCCCTGAAACATGCACCTCTAGAAGTTGCTGCCAGAAAAAGGAAAACCAACGCATGTTTCATGTCCCTGTGCATGAGGTCTCTGACACCCAGGAACTGTTCTCCACGATGAGGAGGAACCCGAGTTTAAGTTCACGTGTGCAGTGTTCTCATGTGGCTGCCTAAGAGGAGTTTGCATGTGCGAGATGCATTTGTATGTAAACGTTAAATAAGGTGAAGGAAGGTCCCTGGCTTAGAGACTCAAACTGTGGGGAGAATGATGCTGAGAGTACCATTGAGAGAAGACAGTTCTGTCTCAGAGTTCTTCACTTCAACTAGACCAGGGTTCTCTTTATCCACCCCAGGACATATTCAGGCATCCAGATTTAGTTATGGATCCAGGAAATCTCTAGGAATAGGGTAAATGAACTTAGACTCCAAGGTGTGGATGGATATTTAGATAGTGTCAAAAATAAAAGATAGATTGGTGAACATACCTGCAGATAAATAATTTATGTTAGCTATGTGGAGATAATAAATAGATATAAAGAAAGATCTCTCACTGCTGTATGAGTCCAGTCAGACTTAGTACGAATCTGTAGGACAGGGTTGAACTGCCCCTATGAGTTTTGGAGACTAACTTTTTATGGGAATAGAAAGCCTGATCTTTCTCTGCACAGCAGCTGGTGGTTTTCAACTACTGACCTTAAAGAACACAGCCTCACACGTACTCACTACACCACCATGGATCATGTTGGGTTGTGATCCATAAGGTAATCAGTTCAAAATCCTCACCCATACATCAGAGACACTCTGGGCTTTCTACTCCCCTAACAAGCTCCAGTCTTGGAATCTCACGAGGGCAATTCTACCCTGCCCTATAAGGGCCCTGTGAGTCAGCATCAGCTCAATGGCAGTGATTTTTTTTCATAAAGAATGACAGATAATGGTAAATGGAGAAGTAGACCAATAAACATCAAAGAGTCACCAACTCTCCAGGGTTCCCTGAATGCTCACATTTTTAATCATTCCAAATGTCCACTCTTGTTGAAAATATTAAATATTCCAAAGTATTAATAAAGGAATTAAATGGTCCCCAAACATTGACTCATGATGAAACCGGAATCAAGGTGCTATTTGTCATACACCTTGAAACATTCATTAACTTGGGTGAGTAGTCTGCACCAAAAATATCTTTGGAGTCAGGTGCATTTAAGGGTTATTGTGCCAGGAAATATCTCCATGTCAACATAAAGTAGATTTTGTTTTTCTCTGCCTATGTGTCTGTATGTCTCTCTGCCCTCAGTTTACCTCTTTGCCTAGAAAATATTCCCTTTCCCCTGAAATGGAATTTCTTCAGAGTCTGTAGATCATGACCTTGAAGGAGCACTTTGGGAAGCAGAAACCATCAGGACCACAAACAAAGATAATACATGGTCCTCAGTTCACAACTATGTTTCTGAATAACCAGGACTTCATACTTTGATCTCTGATTATTAGCACCTGCCCTGCAGAGTGAGGATTCACTAGCCCTCATAATCCCTGTTATCTTAGCAGCCTGACAGCCACTGCCCCTATCATATTCAAGGTCAGTAGTTTGAACCCACCAGCCACTACATGGAAGAAAGACTGGGATTTGTATTTCCCCTAAAGAGTTACAGTCCCTGAAGCTCACAGAAGCAGATCTACCTGTCCTGCAGGGATGCTATTAGTCAGAATTGGCTTGATGACAGTGAGGCTTTGTTTCGTGTTGTTTATCACATAAGACATCAGCCTGCCACTTAATCCAAGGATTTGGTACTTGTGAGTCCTCATTTATCATGTGAGCTATTTCTTGATATCAATCTCTGTGTGTATGTGTATATATATATATATATATATATATATATATATATATATATATATACACACATCTACTTCACCAGGTTTATTCCTCTGGGTAACTCAGATAAGTATGTGTATGGATGTGCATGTGTGTGTGTTATTGAGAAAATTTTCAATTCAGCTAACCTAACAGTGACTTATAGAATATTTCACTGCATTGAAATATCACCAAACAAAATGTATATCTTTTTTTGGTGTTTTGGTTTTCATTGTCTATTAACTATGTCTAAAATAATTTAGTGGAATGATGTCCTATGTGAATGACTATATATACCCAAAATAATTGAAAATGAATTAAATTCAACTAATCATTCAACCAGAAGTAAAATGCAAATATTTTCAAACAGACAATTTTACACAAACTCATATTTACTTCAAGCCTTTTTATTTTCCAATTACATAGTACTGAAGTTTAATATTATTTCAAGTGGTCTCATTGATGTGAAGTTTAAGCACTTGTTTGTTGGAAAAATGTTCATCTTTCTAATCCACCAAGCTATTTTCCTTAGAACTGAGGCAGGCTGTTGTACTCTACCCGTTGGTGTTGTGATGAGTGGAATATCAACTCAAGTACACCTACCAAAAACCGTGATGTCAGTGGCTTATTCGTAATTATTAAAATACCAACCTATTTCTCTTCAATATTAATTATACTGTTTGAGAGTTCATGATTAAAATAGTCATGAAACTTATTTTCTTTTTCATAAAGTGATAAAAATAAGTGTTCACAATTTAAAGTATACATATTTCTTCCATGAAAAAGAACAAAAATAAGCCAGAATCTTTTCCTGGATAGAATTCAGGTTACAACATTTAAGAATATTTTGTGGTTCTGAAACTATAAATATATTAACCAAGAGCCTTGCATTGTTTTAGGAGACACTCAGAGTGACGGTTCATGAGAGAGAGCTGCCCCGTACGGTTTTCTAGTGTGTGATCCTGATGGGAGCAGGCCATCAGATCTTTTCCCAACTGAGATACCAAGTAGCTTTGCATTGCCCAACTTTTGGCTAGTGTGTTAGTCTTGGTAGACTAGAGAAACAAATTCATGGACACTCACATGTGTATAAGAGAGAGCGCTATATAAAAAAGTAATTTTACATTAAGGAAACATCCCTGCCCAGTCTAGATCAAGTTCATAAGGCTGATATTAGCCCATATGTACAATACCAATCTATAAAGTCCTCTTCAGACTCACGAGACACATGCTATGATGCCAAATGCAGGAAGATCACAGGCCAGTGGGTGGGAATTCTTGTGGATCTAATGGTGTTGTAAGCCTCTCAGTGTTGGCAGGGGTTTACACGTGTCTCCTCCAGTTCCTAGGGCACGGGATCTATCAGTGCAGTGCTATGTGTCTTGTCAGTAGAGCATCTCTCAGGGAGTGAGCAGAGAGAGAATGCCTCCTGCCTCCAAGGAGGAAACACAGGAATTCCCAGAATCCTCAGGGAAAGGCCATGTCCACACAGAGAGCTTATTTGCTATATCCTGATTGGCAACCTAGACTCCACCCCTAAACTCTTAATCCTCAAACTGACACCAGATTATGCATCTAGCACAGTTAGCAGTTGAGCGCTTACCTATTCTGCCACCAAGGCTCTCTGTTACAAATTTAACTAGGAGGGAATGCAAGGTGGGAAATGCACTAAGCTCCATGGATAACTTTGAGACTGAAGAAAGGAGCTCTGTTTCTTTTAACCTTTGTCCCAGGTTTAATTCTTTAGTAGAACCGCTGCCCTCTGCCAACACTCATACAATACTAAATTAATTCATTACTTATTTACAAAATGCCTCTATATTCCTATGAACTCTCAGTCCACAGAGTTCTTCTGAACATATACGCATTTTTCCAGTTGTCCTAGACCCTTCACTCTGAACTCACTATATTTCTCATTCCTGAGGTACAACCCATTGCCATTATGTCATAGAAAGTTAATGATGTGAATACCTAGATCCTTTTGATTCTAATTTCTGTCCTATCGTCTCCTCCAGAAACCAAAGACAATCTGCTCTCAACTCAACGTTTGGTAAGCACTCTTCAACGGCTAAGCATTACAGATCCCAGACAATCAAGGTTCACGGAAAGCAACACAAAAGACAGAAAGAGGAGCGTGGGAAGGGGGGTGGGGTGCTCTCTGCATTAAAGTGGAAAGCGTACATTCTTAGAGAAATAGTGCCCTTTTCTTTTAACATAGTTCTAGAATTATCCTAGTGTTTACAGGACCATGTACATCCACGACTGTTTGAATGTCTTCCCCATATATAATGAGAGGTACTGATCTCTCAGATTTCAGCAGAAGAAATGGGATGTGGAGTATGCAGGCTGGTGATAACATGGTAGGTATGAAGCATACTGAAGCGGAAGCGTGAGGAAGCACCCTATATACGTATTTGTTCACACCTACATTACACCCAACTGTTGGTGTGTCTTTGTCTTGTGACCTGTTTTATATTCTCCTGAGGCAAATACCTGCTCACAGCTATATATTATTGAGTTCTGAGAGTGGTCTGGTGACAGCAGTCTGCTCCAGGCAAATATAAATTGCCTTACTTCTCAAGCAAGTGGGTCATTTAGTGGTGTTCCCATGCTCCTCCATTTCTCCCCATCCCACAATCTCCTCCTGAAATGGCTCTGAGAGCTCTGCTCTGCAGCTGTGACTGTCAAGGGTTTGGGGCGCTTCGAGATGTGGTTTCCGTCGCTCTGTCCTCACACAGTAATGCATGGCTGTGTCTGAGATCTTCATGCTGTTCCACTACAGGAAGGCAGTGCTGAGGTGTTGTCCATGGACAAGATATGGCCTTGGAATGAGAATCTATAGTGTGTTCTTGAATCTTAAGGATCAGTCATCCCCTCGCACTGCAGGTCAATCCAGATGAACCAATAGCTACTGGAAAATTTGTATCCAGATGCTTTACATGAGATCTTCAAAGCCTTCCCCCACTGCCCCCCAAGACCTCTTCACCTCTAGCTCAGGCTGCAGCAGATGTACCTGGGTGAAGATGCCAGTAGAGACATGGGTGAGATGTCCATTCCAGCCCTTTTGTGATGCCAGACAAAGAACTACCCCTGACCTGGGAATACAGAGACTAGGAGGGAGAAACATAGAGACCATCCTTCAAGAGAACAGAAAAGACAGCACTCAGGATGCCAGAAGGGCACTGTAGGAGACTCCTCAAAGGAAGGGTACTGTGGTTGTAGATGACACATCTCTGATTTTACATAGTACAGCCTGACATCCAGATAAAACTCGTCAAGGCTGGTAACCCAGATATCAGGTAGAGCTGGTTTTCAGCTTATGGAGAAGAGCAAGATGTCTCCATTAACACACACACACACACACACACACACACACACACACACACACGCACTGCGGCAATAGAAAATGCAGAACAGTGCCTTTCCCAATCGAGTGCATCTCTCAGCTTCCTCTGGTGATGAGAAGGGGAACATCTGTGTGGGGCTGCTCCTGAGGGCCATGGGAAAGAAGGAGAAGGGATTTTCAAACTTCTCTGGGTCATCTTTCATGTTCTTTGGTTAGAATAATTCAGTGTTTTCTTGGAGATGGCATCAAGACCTGTGGGTTACAGAAGTTCCTCCCCCCAAATGCTGAGTGTATCATTGCTGTATCTACTAAAGATTAAATAATTTGCAACAAGATAGCGGGCATTTATTTTATTCACATCTTGCCTGTGGCCCGGGGACACTATTCAGGTAGAAGATAAGGTAATCTTTGCTCTACATTTTATTTTATCATTCCTAATTCTATTATCTGTTGCAGCAAACTGTGAAAACACTGGAAGCACTCAGTCTCATGTGCAAGGATATTTGGAAGACAGCTATTTGGTCAACTGACTGGACAATATTTGTGCCCATTGCAAGGGAGGCGATCCCATAAAAATACTCAAAATATAGAATGCTATTACTGATATTTCAAGCAAGTAATATATTCCTTAAGACCATCCAAAAAAGTTTCTGGCAGCATATTGACAGGGCACTGCCAGACGTTCAGACCAGAGCCAAGAGGATGTGGAACAAGGCATAGCATTCCTGGTGTCAGATGGATCATGGCTCAAGCAGAGAATAAAAGGAAGAAGTTTATTTGTGTTTCCTTGACAATGCAAAGACATTAAACTGTGTGGATCATAATAAACTGGATAACCTTGAGAATGAGGAGAATTCCAGAATATCTAGTTGTGCTCATGGATCAACCAGGTAATATGTTGTGGTTTAAATTCAGGAAAGGTGTATGTCAAGGTTGTATCTCTTCACTGTACATGTTCAATCTGTGTGCTGAACAAGTGATCACAGTAGATGAGGAGGAATGTGGCACCAAGTTTGGAGAAAAGCTTATTAACAACCTCTGATATGCAGATAACACAACCTTCTTTGATGAAAGTGAGGAATTGAGACACCTGGATCATGGATCGTGGCCTTCAGTATGGATTCAAACTCAATGTAAAGAAGACAACATTCCTCATAATTGGACTGAAAGCTTACATCATGATAAGTGAAGAAAAAGTTGATGTCATATATTTTGTCTTGCTTGTAGCCACAATCAATGCTCTGGGAACAGCAATTAATAAACTAAAAAAAAACATATTGCATTAGGTAAATCTGCAGCACCAAAGAGCAAGGTTGCTGCTTTGAGGACTAAAATGTGCCCGACCAAATTCATGGTTTTCTCCATTGTCTCATATGCATATGAAAGTTGGACATTGACTAAGGAAGACCAATAAAGAATCAATGCATTTGAATTATTGTACTGAAGAAAAATATTCAAAGTACCATGGACTACTAAGAAAAAATATTCAATGGACCATGGATTGCTAAAAGGACAAACCAGTCTGTGTTGGAAAAATCCAGTCAGAATGCTCCTTAGAGGCATGGATGACAATACTTTGTCTTAGATACTTTGGACACATTGCCAGGAGAAACTAATCCCTGAAGACATCATGTTTGGTAAAGTGGAAGGGCATCGGAAAGAGGAAGGCCCTCACTGAGATGTATTGACACAGGCTGTAACAACAGACGCAAACATAGAATGTGAAGGTGGCCAAGGACCAGGCAATGCTTTGTTTTGATCCATAGAGGGCCAATTGATAGCACCTAATAACATTAAACCAAGAGTTTAAACTAAAGCAAACTTCCTTTATCTTATAGTTTGCATCTTGAAGCACTCAGACTAGCATACACGTTTATTTTTTACAGATGTGTTAATAATATGAATATTTTGCATCACCAATTATGAACCACATAGTAACCATGAATTAGATGACATTGCTGAACCAGGAAGAAGAAGAAAAATGAAAAAACAGTAGGAGAAAAGGAGATGCCAGGTCATAGTTGACTCTGACTGACAGGGACACTTCTTTAGGAGATAAAAGAGTCAGATGTGAACGTCATTTTCCACTGACATGTTACTGATGCTGAACCAGTTGCTGTGGACACCCACCACAAACCCTGATGGTGTGCTAATTGAGGAAAACTAATGGGATCACTACACTGACTCTGATATCTTGGAAACAACTCAACAGAACTGTTCTCTGTCTTTCAGCTACTAGTAGAGTGCTTAACTGTTTTCTTAACCCAGGGACTTGAGATGCCCTGAAGGAGGTTGGAAAAGTCTCCCCGGGTTTCCCTGAGGTTCATTAAACAATGATCCAGGGAATCTCTGGCAACATTCCCAAGATGTGAGACAGGCTCCTTTCTCTGCATGCAACAGTACTTTCTCCTGTTATGACTTTTAGCTTCAGAGATATCAGCAGTAGACAAACTGTCACAACAATCGGAGATTCCCTGAGGGAAACTGTGAGATGGAGAAGAAGCACTAGAGCACAATAGGAAACCAGTCCAGAAACTGTTCCTCTGCACCTGCTCCTGGGTCTGTATCCTATGATTGGTGGGTCCTGGGCGCCCCCTGCAGTCCAGCCCCGTCAGGGCAGGGAAGATTTATGTCGGGGACACACTGACTTCCTTTCAGGATCTTTCTCACAGAGTAATAGATGCCCTTGTCTTGGAGTTCCAGGCTGTCCATGTGCAGCTACAGCGTGTTCTTGGCATTGTGTCTGGAAATGAGGAATCTTCCCTCCATGGAGTCTGCATAGTTCTTATACCATTATAGATGTATTTACACAAGAGACTTGAGAAAAGGTTACATACGTGTTTTCCTCCTCCACTTTTGGGTCACTGGTTTCATTCCACAGGAAATAAAAGTATTTTTCTTTGTTTCTCATGTCTAAGTGCATAACCAGTAAATAAAGAAAGGATTCAGTTGCTATTCTGGGTCACTGCCTCAGCGCAGCACAGCCCCCATCTCCCCAGGTTTTGTGACACTCTCAGGATGTGGGTTTCACACTGTGTCTTGCACAGTAATAGGTGGCAGTATCCTCAGACTTCAGGCTGCTCATCTGTAGATACGCTGTGCTGATTGAGGCGTCCAAGGAGAAGACATAGCCTTGTGTGAAGCCCTGGGCATATGCTGGTTTCCCAGAGTAGTGTAGATCCAGCCCATCCACTGAAGGCCTTTCCCTTGCACCTGCCACACCTGCGGCATCCATTCACCATGCTAAAGCTAGTGAAGGGATATCCAGAAGTCCTGTAGGACACCTTGACAGACTCTCCTGGTTTCTTCACCTCGGCCTCCAATTGCACCAGCTGGATCTGGGCACTTGCACCTGTGAAGAAGTGAAACAGAAGATGAGTGCTCTGGAGCTACCATAGCATCCTCCCCACCCCAGGATCTTGCCTAGTTACCTAGGACAACTGCCAGTGGGAAAAGGAAACGCCATAGCCACTCCATGACGAGTGGACTTTCGTCTTGATGGTTTATGAGTAACCTATATGGCAATGTCCTCGATGAGTGGTGTCTATGGGGAGATGATGTCAGCTTTTTACTCTACAGCGCACTTGTTTTTGCATATAAGCCGAGTTCTGGAATGCCCGGTTCCTGTTCTCCATCAGGTATAAGTAGCACGTTCCTGATGAAGAGTATTGGACACAGCATGGATTGCTAGAAGAGCAAATATATTTTATAAATACAACCACAATAATGCAGCATTCTTCCTCTGTATTTTGAACATGATTTCATAAGGAACCACTCCCTGGAGATGGGCATCGTGATAGGGGCGATGTGAAGAGTCAACCCCTATTATTTCATGATGGAACTGTAACAGTTCAGAAGAATCTTAGTTAAGATAATTGTATAGTTTGCTGAGACATAGCTTGACTACAAATATTATTCCATAGCTGTGACCCGAAGCTCGATGAGGGAATCTGGGGAGTCTAGCCCTGTTATTTTATGATGGAAATATAATATAGTTTAGAAGAATCCTAATTAATAGAATGGTATACTTTTTCAAGACATAATTTAACTAGAAAACTTCCATAGCTGTGATCCTAGTGGGTCACAGTGAGTCAGGATTATCTCCATGGAAACTAAATCTACATCTGGTTGGTTTTTGTTTCTGTTTGTTTTTTAAATTACTATGAGCTTATAGAAACCCTGGAGGTACTTGTACTTAGGGCATTGAATGTCTATAATCCAGTGACTGGGGAAAACTTAAATTATTTGTCCCATGTTGGTTTACATACCAGAAAACAGTATATCAGATTTCTAGGAGTTGGAATTGATTCAATGATAGAAGATGTATGACCTCATAGTATGACTTAAGTCATGAAGTATATCCCTCCCATTTTGTGGACTTAGTTTAACAGCCCATACCTGAAATATGTCACATGAAGCGCAAGTTTCCTTTTTCACCAAAATATAACCAGTAAGTTACATTTTGCAAACACATTGTCTTGTACCTGTCCCTTCCCAGAATAGCTGCCTTACCACTCTGGGGTTCTGATATTTTCATGATATGAATTTGAACTGTTTCCTAAATAGTCATAAGTGACTATGTCCTCAGACTGCAGGCTCTCTGAAATGTCCATGCAGAAAGCATATCCTTCTTTGAAGGCCTCAAGGAGACAGATTGATACACTGGCTAAAAGAGTGTGCCCAAATTTAGCAAATCTTGTTAGGATCGTGTGGTGTTTGCTATTGTTATGTGCTATGGAGTTGGTTCTAACTCACTGTGAATCTGCATAGAGTGGAAGAAAACACTGCCTGGTCCATTGGCCTCCCCACAATTATTATATCTGAACCCAGTGTTTCAGTTATGCTTCAATTCATCTCTTTGAGACCCTTCCTTCCTTTATTTTTGTTTTCTTTTTAAGGACGGCACAGGACTAGGCATTCTTCCTTCAGTTGTGCATTGAATTGTTATACAATAACAATGGAATGGCTCAAATTTTACTGATCTGCAGGGAGGATGAATGCTTATATCATTAGGCATTTTGTAAATTGCACGGTAGAATTTTATACGTTGAGAATCTTCTTAACACAAATGTAGGCATTTCCCCCCACTCTTAACACTGCTTGAAATAGACCTTAGAAATAATAAGCTTTCATAATTATTTCATGATTCTGTTTCATAATTACTTCATGATTCTGTCTTGCACTGATGTGGTCTTCTCACTGGGACACTATTAAATAAAAATTTTATTTCTTCTTTAGAATGAGGAGGGTAAATTGACTGCACCATGGCAGAAGGGGGGAAAACCTGCATTTCAGGTGGCACAGAATTATTTTTAAAAATATAGAAAGATTCCCTAGGGAAGCTGTGGATGTAGAAGAATCACTGATTACAAAAGATAGCCAGCCCTGAAGCCATCTGCACCTGCTCCTGATGTGAATCCTGTTCTCTGTGGGGCCTTAGTGCCCCCTGCTGCCAATGTCTCCCCTGCAGGGGAGGTTTGTGTCTGGGCTCACACTAACTTCCCCTCCCTGTGCTCCTTGCACAGTAACACAGGGCCATGTACGCAGCAGTCATGGAGCTCAGCTGCAGGAAGAACTGATTCTTTCTTGTGTCTCTAGTGATGGAGAATCGACTTTGGAAGGACAGGATATCTTTTGCATTACCATCAGAGCACTTGAGTCCCATCCACCACATTCCCTTTACCAGAGTTTGGAGGATTCTGGGCCATCAGTAACCACTGGTGGTGGAGTAACAAGAGACAGAGCTATTAGGGAGAACTTTGGGAGGGTTGCACCGGTCCTGGACCTGATTCCTGTAGCTGCACCTCAGCAAGACACCTTGACACAGTGAGAGTTGGCCTTTCTGTCACTATCATCCTCTATAGACCTGGCCTGATACTGAGACCCTCACTTTGCGGGAACTGTCAGCAAGCATGGGAGAACATCCAGCAATGTCATATTTAGACAACTTTATTTGACGAGAACTGAATGCCTTCACAGCTGGACAAGAGAATTCCACCCTAGGCCTGAAGAATAATGTGCTGTGTGGGGGAGCCCTGGACTTATCAATGGAGAAGGACTGAGTTCAGGCTCCACTCTTTGTTCTACGGCCACCATGAGGTAATTTTTCTTTCAGTCTGTAGTGAGAGCGAATTGTTCTTAAGATGTGTATGGTAAAGGTCAAAGGAAAGCCAACTATTCCTAAGTCCAGGATTCTTACCATCATGCCCCCTACGACTCTTCTCTTGCCTTGGACTCCAATATATCTTGTGCATTTCTGAGTGAACAGGATCTAGTTCTTGAAAGGATCAGGGCGTCTTCATTACCTCACACTTTCCCAAACCCATTTTCTTTCCTGACATTCAGGGAGCTCTTAATCTGCTTACTCCAAGTTCTTGGGGGGATCTTTTTTGGATCATGAGCATCACAAACCACCACCATTCCAACAAGCAACATAAATACAACACCCAGTTCCTGTTTATGTTTGTCTGGATAGACTAGAGAAACAAATCCACAGAAACCCATATGTACATATACATATATGAGAGTTTTATATAAAGGGTAAGTGTTAATTAAGAAAGCATCCCAACCCAGGGCTGTCCAAGCCCATAAGTCTGAAACTAGTGCATATTTCTGACACTGATCAACAAAGTCCTGCTCAAGCTCACAAAACACATGCAATGATGCCGACTTCAGGAGGAAAGCTGAATCAGTGAGTGTGTAAACAGCTCAGCGCTCACAGGGGTCTCCACATGGCAGCTCCAACACCCAGGGCTGCATCCTGGCAGGTCCATGTGGCTTCTCCTCAGGGATGTCTTGCAGGAAGTGAGCCTTTCCAGCTAAAGCAAGGAACTAGCTAAGGCAGCTGCACCCTGGTCCAACCATAAGAGAGCAAGAGACCTGAGCACAAGAAAGCCAAGGCTCACTGAGCCATTTATCTCTCCGTCCTTCAGTTAAGTTCACATATGTTTATGGGCCAGGTTGGTGCAATAAACCTTAAGTATCTCACTGATCTATATCCAGTCTCAGCTTCGTTAAATAAATTAAAGTGAACTACAGATGTATCTCACCAGACAAAGCAAGGTCTTAACTCTATAACCTCTCAGATAACTCTGAGAAGAGACTGTTTGTTTACTCGAGAGCACCCAATATAACACTATTCCAGTCGAGTTGATTCTTAAGTTGGCCAGGTCTGCCAGAGCAGTGAGCAAGGAATCAACATTTACCAGAAGGAGCAGAGTAGGAATAAGCGCCAAAACCTGTAAGTCACATCTTCAATGGAAAGACACCTGCTGAAGACTGAATAGAGACTCTGGACTCAAATGTAGGCCTGCACTTCTGACAGGCAACAGGGCCTCAGCATTTGGAGAATGACCATGGACACTTTTAAATACCATTTACCCAAGTGGCCCTGGTACATCTGAAATGTCAGCATCCCCAAATTCAGTCTCTCCATTTATGCTCTAGACACAGCACTCTATTTTGCTACTTACCCAAACTCACAGATTGAGCTTTATGGAAAATTGTTCATATTATTGACAATTAAGGAGTATCAACTCAAAACAAGCATTTTAAAAGCTAATTTCCTACAGTGGTTCCCTTTTCATTTCTCTTTTTCATATCCTAGGTCTCAAAAAATGGTCCAGAGTTAGAGTTGGTCTCCCTCACTCATTTTCTGCTTGGTTATAACCACTGTATTATATCACAACTAACCAAATTTAAGCCAAATTCATCTGGACTTCTCTGAGCCAGATGCTGTTGAGGGGAATAAGTAACTGCTTTGACAGAAAGAGCCATACATTTTATCAATACTCAGATATTTAAACACAGTCATGTTTGTGTGTGTCATTGAGAAATTGCGGGATTGGTTCTTTTTTACACACAGGCTGGAATGGCATCACTCGATACTGGTATTTCCAACAAAGTGCATCTTATGCCATCTGATGCTGGGGGTTGTCTGACCAACTTACACACCAGACTATGTGCATCTAACAACGAGTCCAGGTCACCTTCATCTCTAAATGTGATGGTGATGATTGTCTCAGATAAGTTCATGACAGGGATCATGAAATCTGAAGTGTAAATCTAATGACAGTATCCCTCTGAATTTAATGCTCTTATTAAGCATGTTACACATACTCTTTTCCCCGCTAATTACAGTTAATTTATTTATTTTACACATGTTAGTGGAGGCTAATACAACTCTTATAGCAACCCATATATCCATCCATTGTTTCATCATTCTCAAAACATTTGCTTTCTGCTTGAGCCCTTGGTATCAGCTCTTCATTTTATTCTCCTCCCTCTCTGCTACTCCCTCCCTCATGAACCCTTACTAATTTTAAAATTATAATTATTTAGTCATATCTTACACTGTCCAATGTCTCTCTTCACCTAATTCGTGTTGTCAGTCTCCAGGGTGAAGGTTACATGTAGATCCTTGTAATCCTTTCCATACCACCTTCCCTCCACCCTCCCAGTATCGCCAATCTCAACACTGATCCTGAAGCGATCATCTGTCCTGGATGCCCGGTGTTTCTAATTCCTATCTGTACCGGTGTATATCCTCTAGTCTAGCCAGATTTGTAAGGTAGAATTGGAATCATGATAGTGGGGATAGGGGTTGGGGGAAGGAAGCATTTAGGAACTAGAGGAAAGTTGTATGTTTCATCGTTGCTACACTGCACCCTGACTAGCTCATCTCTTCCCTGCGACCCTTCCATAAGGGGATGTCCAATTGCCTGCAGATAGGCTTGGGTCTCCACTCCTCACTCCCCCTCAATCATAATGACATGATTTTTTGTTCTGATGATGCCTGTTACCTAATATTTTCGACACCTAATGATAACACAGGCTGGTGTGCTTCTTGCATGTTGGCTTTGTTATTTTTGAGTTAGATTGAAGTTTGTTTACTTTCAATCCTTTAAGAGCCTAGATGCTGTAACTTGTGATAGATGGACACCATCATCTTTCTTCACCACTTTTGCTTATGCACCCATTTGTCTTCAGCAATCATACTGGGAAGGTAAGCACATAATGGTATGATTATTTGTTCTTTGATGTCTGATATCTGATTCCTTCTGCACTTTGTGATCACACAAGCTGGGGTGCTTCTTACATGTGGGCTTTGTTGCTTCTGAACCTGATGGCTCATTGTTTACCTTCATGTCTTTAAGACCCTGGATGCTATATCTTTTGATAGCCATGCTCCATCAGCTTTCTTCACCACATTTTCTTATTCACCTGCTTAGTCTTCAGTCATCAGGTCGAGAAGGTGAGCATCACAGAATGTCAGTTTAACAGAACATAGTATTCGTGCATTGCGAAAGTACTTGAGTGGAGGCCCGATGTCTATCTGCTACCTTAATACTAAACCTATAAATATATGCACATAGATCTATTTCCCCATCCTCATATATAAATATATTTACATACGTATGTGCCTTTATTTAGACCTCTACAAATGCCCTTTGCCTCCTAGCTCTTTCCTCTATTTTCTTTGACTTTCCTCCTGTCCCACTATCATGCTCACCCTTCATTTGGGTTTCAGTAGTTCCTCTCAGTCACATACCCTTAATCGTGCCCTAACAGGCCTCTAACACCCTCCTCACCACCAATTTGTATCACTTTATTGTTCCCTTGACCCTGAATTTGTTAACGCCACTACTTTTCCCCCCACCTCCTCCTCTTCCATGTCCCCCTGGAACTGTCAGTCCCATTGTTTTCTCCTCCAGATTCTTCATCCAGCCTATCTTATTTAGACAGACCTGTGGAGATAATAACATGCACAAAAACAAGACAGAGCCAAAAAAAGCAACAAAAGAAAGCAAAACAACAACAATAAAAAGCCAATGACAAAACAACAACAAAGGAAAGCCTGTGGTTAGTTCAAGGACTGTTTGTTGGCCTTTAGGAGTGCTTTCTGGTTGATTCTGATGGGGTGCCAAGTTCTGGCCCCAAAGTCTGTTTTTGGTATTCCCTGGGCACTTTGTTGCTCCGGCCCCCTTGCTGTTCTGTTGCACGCCCTTAGTGTTTTACCTCCATGTGGTGGGATCAGATCAGGTGAAATTCCCACTCTGTGTCTCCAGTGTTGTCCCCTGTAGGGCTATGAGTCAGTGCGGGATGTTGTGTCTCATAGTGGGGCCAGACATATGGTCTTCTCTACGGATTGATTGCTCTGAGCGGGAATATTGTCCTCCAGTCCTGGTGGGCCAGGATGTGCTCCACTATCTTCCTCACCCTTCATTTGCTCCTGTGTTCTCTGCTCAGACATATCCTTCTCCCTCAGGAGCAGCTTCAGTGCTGTCCACTGAAATAAATTCCTCTGGGGGCCATAAATATTCTTAATAAGCTGTAAAGTTCGTCCTGGACTATGGAAATCAGCACCTTGAGCTTTACACTCAATGCATGGGTTTCATTTCCACTGCCCCAAGCCACAGGGTGATATTAGGTCAGTCATTTAATCCAGTTGCCCTTATTACTTTCCAATTTGGAATTTGTAGAGTAATATGGGCCCAATGAAAGGGCAATCATATTTATTCCACCTTTCTACTACTGTAGAGAAATCATGCACAATTCTTTACAGCTTAAAATTACAACTACTTGGTTATTTCATGACTGTGATTAAGACATCACGTGAAGAAGAAGGTCTGTCTTCTCTCTGTCCACATGCAGTTTCTCCTTGAGAATCTAATGGGTGAGTGAAGATGGTACTCTCATACATTCACCTCTCTTGCTATTTGAGGCTGTAGGATGAGAGCTAAGCAATAGCTAAAGCCAAAATCTTGTTCCAGCACACCTGGACCACCACTTTTTCTCCTGAGTGTTCTCCCAATGTAGCTGCTGTGCACCTCGAGAAAGCCAAGGAACAAAATGAAAGTTAGTTTAAAATATATACATAGTTTAAATGATATATTTCATTTAAACCATACTACACGCACGAATTTCAGTGTTTAAATAATTTCTCAATTTGACCTCCCTGTTCTCTGAAGTGCCAACCTGCAATAGAAGCTGATGAACTATTGAGAAATGCCACATACCAGAAGATTTCCAACGAATTAGACTAAGTGTGTGTGCCTGTGTATATAAGCTCTCTATATATTTATAATCTACTTAAAATGATAGAACTATTGACATAAGGGAAGAGGTTAGTTGTTGAACTATGTGACCTAAATTCACCATCTTGGGCTGTGAGTATGGGAGTCATAAGCAGAGAGTTTTATCTCCGCAGGTGTATAAATTCTATAAAAAATTCGGGACCCTATTCCTCGAAAACAAAAGTAAACCAAACAAATGATCTTCATCTTTACTTCTATGGAAATTCTAAGGAGTACAAAACAGATTTGTTAGTTCTTGAAAGCGATGGTGTATTCAATAATCTTTGCCTATACCATAATTCAAATATACATTAAGGTTTCATTGGTCTCTTAAAAGTCATTGTCAAGAGTTCTTATCCCTGTTAGGTGACAGAGAATGACATGACTAGGGAAAGCCATAACGTAGTCCCAACCATGACATTAAAATATTCAAAGAGTTTTTTTTTAGAAATTTATTTTACCTTGTTGTAATTACTGATTGCTTCTTGTATTGATACTGATTGTAGATTTAGGTGAAATGAATTCCTTGACTGAAGTAGTTTCTTGGTTTTTCATAATATTTTTATTGACTCACTTCAGAGGACTAAAGGTTTCTTTATGATGAAATATAAACCACCCTGAAGGCTGTAATCATTGGCATCTATCAGTGAGTGCTAAATATCTCTTCACTTTCAGTCAGCATATTGGTGTCATCTGTGTGTCATAGTCATTTGACTTCTAATGGAAAAACTGTCTGCTCTCTTCCCATGAAGATTTATACTCACAAAACCTTATGCAGCATGGCTGTGGGTCAGAATAGACTTAATGACATTGAGTTAGGGGCACTATGAAAGACACTTCTAAGAAATATAAAGCAAAATCATGAAAAGGGTATATTTGTAGAAAACAACTGAGATAATGACCTTATATACAAAATATGAACTAAGTTCTTAAAACTCAATAAATAAGTGACAGGAAACTAATTGTTTTTAGGTACTATTTTTAATGTTGAAGCTATTTGGTTGCTGTGATAATTACCTATCATTTATAATCTTTGTAATGTCCTTGATTCCCCTAATCTCTAACATTATGATGCACACTTGTTTTTCTCTGTTAAGGCATAAGGGATAGGTATAGATGATAGATTGACAGATTGACAGAGAGATTGCTTGTGTTAGGCCTGGTTGTCTAGAGAATTCAAACCAGTCACTCAAATATGTGTAAGAAATAGCTTCATATGAAGAAGTAATTACATATTGACAAAAACATCCCACCCAGTCCAACTCAAGTCCATGAGCCCGATACTATTCCATAGTTTCTATTTAGACTCATGCAGCCACATGCAATGATGCCGAATGCAGGAATATCACATGATGGTAGGTGCAAACTCTTGAGGATCCAATGTCTCTACAGCATAATGATGAAGACACAGAGTTGGGGGTGGCGTGGGGTTCCAATGTTCCTCCTTATGAGAAAACCATGCCCACAAGGAGGTACCATCAGTCTGTGACCTCAGTGACAGGCTAGATTTCACCACATTATATATTTTCAATCTGACATGAAATTATGTAACTACCATACTGATAGTGATAGATAGATGATAGATGGTGATGATAGATAGACATAGATGACAGATATCGATTAGATGATACATGATGATAGAGATAGATATGACATATATTTATAGGGATAAGTATTTTAACAGTTTTATTAGTACTTCATCCACATGTCATACAATTCAATAATTCAATCATGTCAAGAAGAGTTGTGAGCTTATCACCACTTTCAATTTTAGAACATTTTCTTCTTCCTTGTACTCATTATTATTCATGAAATTAATTTTTGTAAGTGTAGCAAAAATATACACAAGAAAACACTCTCCAATTACACAATTTCTACATGTAAAATTCAGTGCCATTAATTAAAACATTTCATGTTGTACAAAGATTACTGATATCCTTTTCCAAATTAATCCACACCATTAACATAAACTCAATGATTCCTAAACAACAGTGCTTTCTCCTTCAACCATGATAATCATTGGTCAAGTTTGGTTTCTTTCTGCTTGTTTGTTTTAGTTGCAATATTCTTCATACAGTATTCAAATATCACACGCTTCTATGTCAAGTTAAATTGCTTTTAAAATGAGTTTCATAGACATCATCACAATCATTTCAAGTGCTTCTTCCCCCCCTCCTGCACTTATTGTATGCTCCCCCAATTCCCTCACTGTCCCTGCCTCCCCTTCACACATCCCCAGTAAACCATTGCATTACTTATTGTCTCTATGCATCTACTCCTGTGCTTCACAATATGGGAAACCCAACAGAAATCAAAACAAACCGGCAAAAAGAAAATAATACGAATATAAAGATATAAATAAAAATAAAAATTAAGAAAGAAAATACCACCAACAATATCTTAAAAGCAAAAAAAAAAATCTTAAAAGCCAGAGAAGAAATTACTGTAGTGGAAAAAGTGAGAAATATTTGAACCTAGAGCAAATTCATGTTGAGTAAAGAGAGGTCACCTGAACAAGTATCATATTATACTATGGTTTGATTTACCATAATCAAGATTACAATGATCTCTGGCTGATAGTAAAGCTGCTCAAGACCCTTTCCTGTGTTTAAAGGGGATATGCCACAGGATTACTCTCAGTAGATGGTTTGAAAATGGATTTGGGGTCCCCACTGTCCTACATACTTTTCTATAATTTTTTTGTTTTGTTTTCCATAATTTAAGCTTTGCTGTTTTTCTCTTCATCATATTTGGATTTTGTTATGATCTGTGCATCACACATGTGTTTCTTCCATGTGGACTTAGTTGACACCTCACTTAGATTGATGATCGTTTGAATAAAGATAGAACACCTGCTCTGACTTCCCTGCAAGATGCCACTGATCTTCCAGGCAAGACGCAGATAGCGGACCTCTGTCTGACCTGCTCTGATCTTCTGGGCAAGATGCTGATAGAAGATCAACAATGATCTTCCTTTCAAAATGCTGATAGACGACCTGCTCTGATCTTCCTTGTGAGATGCTGATAGACAATGTCTACCACCCTGGACCAGTGATATTGACTCTTGTGCAGACTGTTCATTTGCTTGATTCCTAGCCCTCCCCCTCACTGCTGGCCTCGACCCAGACACGGGGCCACTGGCGGCTGCTAAGTTGGGTAGACCAGCAGTGAGTGGGAACTTTGTCATTTTCCTCACCGCCAGTGGGAGGTTGACGAGCAATCTCATGCTGGCAACCTGTGGGAGATGTTCCGATGTGCTCATGCTCTTTGGCTCCCCTGGGATCTGAGCCCAGGTCTGCCATCAGCTAGCCCACAGATGGGTCCAACAATTCTCCCTCCTCCTCTTCAGCAAACTTTTGGGTAGTAATGGGTTGTGTTCCATTTTCTTTTTTAAAAATCATTTTATTGGGGGCTTATACAACTCTTATCACAATCCATAATTCATCAACTCTGTCAAGTACATTTGTACACTTCTTTTTTCTAATTTTATTGTTTCAAAATGTTTCAAGAAATAAATCAACCTTTATCTGTATTTCATGATTTTACTTCAAAACACTGCCCTAATCTCCCATCTGTTCTGTTCAAGATGCATGCGTATTAAGGGACGCTCTCTGTGTGTTTGTGTATCCAACATACACACCTGTTTGTGCAGTGTCGTGTTTACCAAACACTCGGGAGGTGAGCCAGCCAGTAGTCTGGGTCGGGCAAACAATGAGGTGCGACCTCCTGGTGAATGTGTGCACCTCCCTCCTGACCCTGCTCTTGGGAGCACCGCACGCAGGTGGGCCAGCTCTGGCTCCTCTCTGGCAAACAGCGTCCCCTCCTCCTCCTTTGAATAGTTCTGGATAATGATTTCATTTCTCAAGTGTATCATTTAAAAATTTTAAGTTTAAAATCGGGCAGTTTATATTTAATTATTTTATTTAAAAATCCGGTGTGTCTGGCATGCATAGAGGGTAATGGTGTGTGTGTGTGTGTGTGTGTGGGGGTGGGTGGGTGTGTGTGTGTGTGCGCGCGCCTGCGTGTGCATGCGCGCCAGAAAAAGAGATGAGTCAAGCCCCGGCATGGCATAACCCAAGAAAGGACACACTCACTAAGGTGGTGTAAAAAACACAGCCAAATCCTATGTTAGGATCAACATGCTGATAATACCGACTTGGAAACAGCAACTGAGTGAGAAGACAGGCTAAGCTACTGAGCAGGGTACCCTTGCTGGGGAAAGTTCCCACCTCCACTCCAGAACCAACAAATGAGAGAATTGTCCTTGCAAGACGCTGGTAGAGGATCAATCTGCTCTGCCCTTCCTTGTGAGAAACCGCTCACCTTCCCTGAAAGACGCTGATAGATGACCGGCTCTGATCTTCCCAAAGACGATGTTCAACAGTTGCGGCAGAGGAACTATTTGACAGCAGCAAAATTCTTCTAGTGCAATGGAAATATGGCATTTTGACATATAAAAGCATTTAAAACTCCTCAACGTAGCAGTTAGCCTTCAGTAAGCAAAAATTTTTAAAAGGTCAGGAATCTCAAGAGAGAAATTAGATTATAAAAGTGTTTATTAAAAATTTATGAAACAGAGGAAGGAGCTGGGAGTCAAGGGGCATTTATGGAGGTCTAGACAAAGACATGTACATGCAAATATATATATATATATATATATATATATATATATATATATATATATATATATATATATATATATGGATGGGGAAATAGATCTATGTGTTTATATTTACAGGTTTAGTATTAAGGTGGCAGAAGGACCTTGGGCCTCTACTCCAGCACTACCTCAATGCATGAATACTTTCTTTTATTAAATTTGCACTCTATGATGCTCACTCTCCCGACACAACTTCTGAAGCCAAAGTGGGTGAACAAGTAAATGTGGCGAAGAAAGCTGATGGTGCCCGGCTATCGAAAGAGATAGTGTCTGGGGTCTTAAAGGCTTGAAGGTGAACAAGTGGCCATCTAGCTCAGAAGCAATAAAGCCCCCATGGAAGAAGCACACCAGCCGGTGCGATCACGAGGTGCCAAAGGGACCAGGTATAAGGCATCATGCAACAAAAAAAAGAATATATATATGTTTGTGTGTGTATATGTATGTATGTGTGTGTGTGTGTGTGTGTGTGTGTGTGTGTAGTGAATGAAGGGGGAAGTGCAGAGTGGAGACCTGAGGCCCAAGTGTCGACCACTGGAGATCCCCTCAGAGAGGGGTTTAAGAGAGGAGATAGGTCAGTGAGGGTGTGATGTAGTACCCCCAGATCCTGGATGCTTCCTCCCCCAACTACCATGATCCGAATTCTACCTTGCAGGACAGGATACGGCAGAGGTTGTACACTGGTGCATATGGGAGCTGGAAGCACAGGGAACCCAGGGTGGACGATACCTTCAGGACCAGGGGTGTGAGGGGTGAGGCTGGGAGAGTGGAGGGTGAGTGGGTTGGAAAGGGGGAACTGATTACAAGGATCCACATGTGACCTCCTCCCTGGGAGATGGACGGCAGAGAAGGGGGGATAGGGAGACTCTGGATAGGGCAAGATATGACAAAATAACAATCTGGGGATTTTCAAGGGCTCGTGAGGGAGGGGGGAGCGAGAGGGAGGGGGAAAAAAAGAGGACCTGATGCAAAGGGCTTAAGTGGAGAGCAAATGCTTTGAGAGTGATTAGGGCAAAGAATGTACGGATGTGCTTTGTACAATTGATCTATGTATATGTGTGGATTGTGATAAGAGTTATATGAGCCCCTAATAAAATGTAAACAAAGAAAAAAAGAAGAAAGAAAATGATTAGGGCAAAGAATGTACAGATGTGCTTTATACAATTGATGTATGCATTATGTATGGATTGTGATAAGAGTTGTATGAGCCCCTAATAAAATGTTTTTTAAAAGTGTATGAAACAATCTCTGAAGGTGACTCTAAGGTGAATAAAGACTGTAAACCTAATGGCAAAATAAAGTGCACACAGCACCTAGTTTTCACTCTATATATTCCATTTCCTTGGCTATGTGGCTCAAGAATTTGAAATTGTTATACATGTACAGTGCAATTGAAAATACATAAAGGGAAATGCATAATGAAAAATGAAACAAAAATATTCCCAATATGATAAAAAAGTTGGACAATTTTGAACAGTGACAAAACACAATATAGATTTGGATTATGATGTAAAGTTGAAAAACAATATCACTGAGTCTTCACCACATTAATAAATGGTTGAATGAATAAAATAAACAGGGACAGAAAGAAACATCTCCTACAAAAGAATTTCAAGTGACACATACTTGCACTCACGCACACACACACACACACACACACACATCAATGCACCCACTTTGAAAGACTAAAGAGTGTCATCTTTCAAGAGCTCATTTTACTTGTACCCACAATTAGATTAAATCACATATTGAATTTGAGGAATAAACTGTGGAAGATCGCTTTAAAGTGCTAATTATAAAGATTTCACCTTGAGGAATGAGGTGCACGTGACAGAAGCCACAGTAGTTTAATTGACATACACCCGAAAATGTTTGACCATAGATTAGAAAAAGCAAAGAACACTTGATACCTTTGGATGATGGCATTGGGGATGGATACTTAATATGTAGTAGATCCCTGTGTGGGAACTAGTGTTGCCAGAATTCTCTGTAGAAGTGAGCGTGGCAGGACTTCATCTAATACACTTTGGACATAAGATCAAGAGGGGCCAGTTCTTGGGGAATGGCATTATGACTGGTGAAGTAGATGGTCGTGAAAAATGTAAGGCCCTCAGTAGCTGCCGCAACAGGCTCAAACACGGATGGTGACGGTGGCCCAGGGCCAGGCAGTGCTTTGTTCGGATGCACAGAGCCCACTCGATGGCACCTAACTACAACAATGCAAACAAACAAACAAACTTAATTCATCTTGCTGTTTGCGTCAGGGAGAACTCAAAAGAGCATACACTTAAAAATATAGATCTTGATATATGAACATGTTTACATTGAGCGCATGAACTGTGAACCAGTGCTGAACTAGAAAAGAGCAAACACTAGGGGAAAAGGCAATGCCAAGTCATAGTTGGCTCCAGCCGGGACACTTCTGTGTGAGAGGACAGAGGGTCAGAGGTGAACGTCATTCTGCTCTGACATGTTACTCATCCTAAACCAGACCCTACTGACTTCACCCTGAAACCCTAAGAGGGTTTCACGTGTAGTAAGCCACTGAGATCTCTATAATGAGTCAGTATTTCAGAAGCAGGTTAACAGAACTGTTCTCTAACATTCAGCTCGTGTTCCAGTGCTGAACTGCTTTCACCACACAGCGCCTCCAGCTGCACTCAATGAGTTTGGGAAAGTTTCCCAGGATTCCTGGGGTTCATCAAACACTAGTGTTTGGAATTTCAGGTGGAGTCATTTCTCTAACATGTAAAACAGGCCACCTTCTCTGCATGGGACAATAGCTTCTCCTGTGACAATTGTTTGCTTCATGAATATCAATTGTAGACCAGGACTCATAAAAATGGGAGAAACCCCTTGGGTGAAACAGTGAGATGGAGAAGCGTCCCCAGAGCACAACAGGAACCAGTCCTGAAACTGCTCATCTGCACCTGTTCTTGGGTTGTAGCCTGTGATCTGTGGGTCCTGCGCACCCCGTGCGGCCCAGATCTCTCCCTGCAGGGAGTTTGTTTCTGGGATCACACTGACCTCCTCTCGCTGTCTTTCTCACGGAGTAATAGACAACCTTGTCTTCCACTTTATAATGTCCATTTGCAGACAAACTGTGTTCTTGCCATTGTCTCTGCAGATGGTGAAATGACACTTCATGGAGTCTGAATGGTTTGTGGTCCTGCGATGAAGTACTGACACAGAGAGATGGGGAAAGTCTACACACCAAGGTATTTTGTATCCTCCTCCCTTGAGGAGCTAATTTCACAGGAAGTCATTTTCTTTGTTTCTCATCTCTAGGTGCATACTCTGTAAATAAAGAGGGGGTTGAAGCACAGCTGCCATCCCTTCAGGCTTCCTGACACTCTCAGGATGTGAGTTTTCACAGCGTGTGTCTCACACAGTCACAGGGGGCAGTGTCCTTGGACTTCAGGCTGCTAATCTGTAGATAAGCTGTGCTAGTGGGGCATCCAAGGAGAAGACATAGCCCTGTGTGAAGCCCTGGACATATGTTGACTTCCCAGTGTGGGTGTTGATCCAGCCCATCCACTGAAGGCTTTTTCCTGGTGCTTGTCACACCCGATTCATATCGTAGCTGGAGAAGGTGTGTACAGAAGTCCTGCAGGACACTTTCACCTACACTCCTGGCTTCTGCACCTGGGCCCCAGACTTTACTAACTCCATCTAGGCGTGCACACCTGCGAGGAAGTAAACCATAAGGCGAGGGCTCTGGAGCTGCCACAGTCTTCCCTCCGGCCTCATCCATGTCTTAGCTTACCCAGCACGGCTGCCAATAGGAAAATACAGCTCCATAGTCACTCCTGATGCATGCACTTCAGTGTCAGTCGTTCAAGAGCAACCTATATGGCAATGTCCTTGTTTATTGTGGTATCAGAGGTGATGGCTTCAGCGTTCAACTCCATAGGGCACTTGTATGTACATATAATTCACATCCATGAATGCATTTTTTATCTACATCAGGTATAAATAAGAGGAAACCTGAAGAATTTGACAGAGCCACACACCAGCATAGCTCATCTGCTCATCTGAAATGTGGTCTGGAATCCTGATGGCTAGTGGGGGTGAATCTCATGATCTCATGATGTGGTTTGACAGCTGGTCATGACTGGTACAGATGTATCCATTTATACTCGACCCCTATAATTTCACTGATTTCATAGATGAGATCTGACAAAATCAGCTTCTCATGGACTAATACTGACCAATCAAGGGGTCATTCCTCTGTGTCTGTGATGAGGTAGAGTGATGTTTCACTGACTCACTGGGGTGGGTGTGGGGGAAGTCTTACTCATTTTACTATATCATCTTCACTATTACTACTTATGGAATGAGTGTGTTTTCATAAATAGTCAGCTATATCTTCCATGAACTTATTCTTTCTTACTCAGTTAAAATAACGTATACCAAAATATTATTTCAATAGGCGTAATTTGCTTACTTCCTCTTTTCACATAAAAACCAGCACACAAAACGTAACATAAGAAAAATTGAAAAACAACCAATTGAATAATACAAAAGTGTGCAAACTATTAAGAAAACATTCACAACCAAGCAATACAATATTTGAAATATAAGGAAATATTAATTTATCACCGTAAGTCTGACAGTATTCCCTAAATAAATTTAATTAATTTGCAAGATATGTTAAAGATACATTGGCAAGATTAACATAAGTTGTAAAATTTAATTTAAAAAATAGCATCAATGTTGTGAAAAAGATTGGCAAGATGCCATAAGATTAGGACATATCTCTACAAACTCAGAAATTTTCTAGAGTGCAGTACCTATTTTCTGGGGAAAAAATCCTTCCTTGCCTGAATAGTCCTAAAACAATTCAAGTGCGTAGGGCTCATGGAAACTCAGCAATCGTTGGAGGCTCTTCATTTCAAGGCCAGGGCATTGGTTTCTCAGGTTTCAACTCAAAGAACCTAGGGACAAAGCATAAGGGTCGATCAAATGTAGATCAGTTTCCCGGTGCTGGACGATGGAACACCCCATACTATCTATCCACTCATACCTCTATAATGTGTAATCACGTGGAGATAATCACAACTCTCTGCCCACATACAAGCTCTAGGCCCTCTCTGGACCCCTGCCCCTCCATTTCCACTCTGGACACCTGCTCTTTCTCTCTTCGTCTGACTCCTCCTCCTCTGAGTCAGGCATCTATTCCGTATTCTGCAATGTGAGCCATGGATGCACTGATGCTGAGAGTCCTTCCATGCACCCATCAGAGAACTGAAGTGAATTGGCATATCGAAAGTCATCCGAAATCTGGAGGAGGTCTATTTAGAGGGGCATGGCTTCATTCTGCTTACCTGAATCAGAAGCTACTGAACCCATGTATTTGAAAAAACAAAAACCAAATAAAACAAAAATGTAAATTAAAAATTTATAAATTTCTAGAGATTGAGTACTGTTTGCTGTGACAGTGTGAAACTATTGGGGCCAGTCATTAGTGAAGCACCACATTTTGTGGGCTTTGACTATAAAACCCCTCCAGATTTTTACGTGAACTTTCAAAATAAGCCCTGGGTTTCAGACACTGGAGGAGGAGACTTTTATCAACTCAAAAGATTTCTCACCAGCGGAAGGTCAATTCCATTGACTTTTCATATCTGGAGGTAAAATATTTTCCCTATCAACCACACACCCCATATCTTACCCATGAGACCTAAGTGTGAGGGTATAGTGAACAAGTATTAAAAGATCCAAGATAAAGAAAGGAGATACTGCAATGAAGTAAAGGAACACGGACAGGCCAAACTATAAACTACACCACAGGCATGAAGGTCAGAGTCTTACTGCCCAGGTGCTATAAAAGATTCAGCCTCAATCAGAAGAACACACAGAAAACTCCCTGTTCTCCCACTTCATCACCATGTAGATTCCCAGCATCACAATCCTGCATTACAATTTAGAGTGGGAAGAATCTGCTCCTCTGTGGAGAAAACAAAACAAAACAAATTACATATAGCAAACATAGCTATAGTCTAACCCTTGCCAGGTTAGCACGAATCCCCACAAAACTTAGTTTCCCACAAAACTTAGTTCTGAAAAATGTTTCTACCTCAAAGAAACACTCATTATTAAGATAAATTTTCATTTATCTGAATACGCCCATCACATTTGTAGGCTGATTTTCTGTGTTGCCATACCTCAAATTTAACTCATTAGTCTTATTGAAGGTTTTTAAATTTTATTTTACATTGAAAACTGAACTGAGTATTTTTTCAATGTCTTGTCCAATCAGTATTCTTTACCAAATCGCTGTAGTTTGTCCAATAGAAGTGTGCAGGACACATGGTTCTAGAAATGGAGTGCTATGTGAAAAAGAGCCCTTATTCATAGACGTGGAGACCGTGGGACAAAATTATTTGCAGAGCACATTGAAATCTGCAAACGAAGTGAAAAGACTACAATGGATGGATGGATGGATTTTGATAAGAGTAGTACGAACCCCCAGTAAATTGATTTTAAAAAAGAAGAAAAGAAATGTCTAGGAAATTATTGTGACATATGTACAAATGTTCTTGATACCATTGATGTATGGGTACAAGAACTGTAAGAGTCCTCAATAAAATTTATTCTTTTTTAAAAAAATAGTGAGGAGACTTAGAGATGATCACATTCTAATAGAGAATAAGTCAAGTGTAGCAATGAATAAAGAAAACATAAATAGCAATTAAGTAATTTCAAAATATAATGAAATTAGTATGTGAAGCCAGAGGCCTCAGGATAATCTGCCAAGTTTAAAAGACAAAATGAAAATTATTTATGATACCTAAGATGTATCATAAAGAGCAAACTTGTCATTATCCAAAACAGTTGACTAGGACTAGAATTCAGATTAGGAGCACCAGGAAGAAACATGTGGTTAATATCTTATAGAGAGAGTCCAGACTGCATCACATTTGAGAATGACATGTTGTTTTGTATATGTACCGTCCATTTTGACTAAAGATCACTCTTAATAGAGACTGGAACTGCCCCCATAGGGATCTCTAAACTGTAATCTTTTTGGACACCAATTGTCAGTTTAACTGTGCAAGGGACCTGCTCACCTTTCAAAAAGCATCCAGGATCTTGAATTTTGTGTCGCCAGGGATTGCTACATCATCACTTACAACTGTGTAGAGAAACACAGTTTACAAAAACGTTTAATTGGCATGTATAAGGTTTAACTGTAAGCAAGGGTTTTTCCATCTCAATCCTATCACCCACCTAATCTGGGTTGAGAGCAGTAACCTCTATTAACAGGAAATTAATCTCTATTAAGCAGTAAATAAAGGGAGAACATGCTTTCTGTGATGTCCATAAAGATTACTTCATTATTTTCATTTCTTTTTTTTAGTATTACACCTCTCTTTCATTTATATTCATGCTTATGCAAAATGAACCACATAGTATATTTGAACATATGAAAACTGTCTTGTCTATCACACTATTAATTATAAAAGTTTATAAGAGAACATGTGTTCACATTCTATTGAAAAAACAGAGTTGTTGGTCCTAGTTAGAATACGAAAATGAAAGTACCATTGCCATGTTCACACTGTAAATCCAACATTCATTATAGAATGCATAATAAATAGAAAGTGTAGACAAGAGTCTTAAATGACTTCAGGGTATGTAATAAAATTCCCAGAAAAGGATAGAGGCATGGGTCTTAAACAGAATTGGAAGTTGTCTCATATGTGAATGTCAGTAGGTTGAGAAATACCCAACTCAATGTAATCAATAGAAGAAATATATCCCTAACATCTATACATATGGTAAGAGGGAAAACAAATTAAAAAACTAGGTTGTCTACATAAACATCTATCAAGAGTGTGCCAGGCCTAAGAATGGCCTGCTATTTTGTCAAACTACAGTGCACACAAAGGACCACGGAACCCATCACCTGCATTATGCAGAGATATCAAACCAAAAGAGGAAGCCCCACTTAAAATGAGGAGCACAAGAAATAGTCTGTCATCTCTAGAGGAGAATTTTCCAATTAGAACACCAATGGTAATGCTGAACCTGCCTTGAAATGCACAACAGTTCATATAATTTCTGCTCAACATACCCCCCTTCTCCTTCCCTCAGGATCATAGTCTTCCAAAAGTTGAGGGAAAAATAGAAAACTTTTTACTTTTTAATTACATTTCTCAGTAAACTATTTGAAACTCAATTATCCTACTCTCATAGATTAAAAGTTCTCTCTTCCCTGGCCTCCTCAGAATGGTATGATTTACCTTTAAAATAGAGAGCCAAGAGGTCATTTCCTGGCAATATTCAGAAAAAAGAATAAGATTTTCTATTCTGTCATTTTTCATCTGCAAATTAATACACATTTTCCTCCTGTCATCATTTATATTCAAGGAATATATAGAGATAATAGTGTATAAGTTTATTAGCTCAAAAAAAGTAGATTAGCTTAATTCTGGATAATTACATGTTACTACTGAAAACGTTCTCTGAAGATCAATTTAATAATAATAATAAGCCACCATTTCTGGTAGGTATAGGGGACCTATGGGTGGGTCTCATTGATTAATAGCTAATATCATTCCAACATTTCCCAAAAATGCCAAGTACAAGAATTTAAAAATAATTACTAAACAATCCTGTATAATAAGTAGTCTACTTACATCAGACTATAAGCTAATGTTCACTTTCGATGAGGCAAGATAAATGATTTCTAACAAAAGCTGCCTCTGCAATCATTATATTAGAAATAATTATTATGAAAAATATATAGATAGGTCCTAGTAAATGGCAAAATATTTCCAAGACAAAGTTTAATAACAAAAATAAGGGAGGGATTGGCGCATTTAATATAAATACTGAACACATTGTGATAGAATTCTAATAATGCTGGCTTCAGGGAATAACACACTTTATTGAATGAGACTTTTTGGAAAATCAGGGATCAATTCTTCAGTTATTTAAACTGTTCTACTTGAAGACCAAAAACGCGTGGTTCAATATACAAAATAGTTATCAACACAGCTCATTTTAAAGAGCAAAACACGCATCAAATGACATTTCTGCAGTTATATTCTCACTGCAGGATCGTGTAGAATATGCACCTTTTTCTAACTTTGGGTTAAAATATCTACAAGACTGTGGTCTTCGAGGCCTTATTCCATCTGCCAGTTCTTGCCGATCCTCAGGAGACAGTAGATGCTCTCTCATTCCACTCATCACCATCTTAAGGCAATCAGGGTTGTCTTGAATGAGGGGTTCAACTGGGACGGTTTTACACCAGAAATTCTTGGAGATGAGAGGAAATCTGACGTTAGCGAGGACATCAATCATAAAAAGCTGGCGATTCGGCGCATCATGTCTCAGTCCCCTGACGGCAGCATCATAAACCTGCTCCTCTGTGCTCACGGTCAGGGGTCCTGATTGAGTAGACATGTTACTCGCTGAGCATCAAGTTAGAGAAACTCCTCAGTTTTGTAAACGTCAGTGAAATGCTGGTGAATAAAGGCGTGTACAGTGGCTTTCAACTCAGGACAGTCTAGACACGCTGCTAGAACGCTTAGACCAAGACAGTTTAAAGCATCCACTTGCTCTTTCAAAAAATCAACACACATGTTCTTCACAGGCTGAATCTGGTACTGGTTTGCTGCATCCAACAGAGACTGCACATTGTTGCTATTCATGGTTGCTATTCACAGTGTAAGCATATTCCACCAGGTGTTCAATAATGTCAGGTCAGTGTCTTTGAGTTCTACGTCAAAGGACTTTGATTCCAGCGTTTCAGTTGTGAACATGACATTAAATACTGGCCTGGCTGCAGCCAGGACCACACGATGAGTAGGGATCTCTCTTTCCTGATCCATGAGAGTCACATCACACAAAGTTCTCCGTCTTCACATGTCATTCATGACCGCCATGGAGCCCGCCAACAATTTCGCTTCTTCCCAAGCGGCAGGTTTCTTCTCGGTTTTTCTCCTGCTACTCTGCGCCACCCTAGAGGCTGACATCCTGCCTGAGCTCGGCTCGCGTCCAGGGCTCCCCGGGCCGGGCCTGGAGTGGGCTGTGGTCTGCGGACTGAGTCTTTGCAGCTGCAGTCTCAGCCGCAGGTGTGGGCCCTTTAGCAGGGACCGCCTCTTCCTGGCTCCTCCCCAAGCCCCGCCCCAGGCGCGCCAGGCCCCGCCCACCCCACCAGGCACCTGTGTTGGTGCAGCAGCAGAAATGGGCGGGACAAAAACTGCCTTGAGAGGAAGTGAAGGCAGAGACCCTACTCCTCCCTGACCCTGCCAGCTCCTCCCACCCCGGGTCACGCCCAGAAAGGGCCGGAAGTGGCGGTGTCTTATTCCGAACTCCAGTTCATGGCAAGGCTCCTACTGTCCATGCTCTGCTCGCGGTGCCAGAGAAGCGCTCACAGCCTGAGCACCTTGTTGCCGGCGCTCCCAGGTGGGAGGCTCTGGGATCGGGGACGTGCGAGTGGGCAGAGGCTATTTTAGGGTGCCCCTGCTGCACACAGCAGTCCTGCTGACTAGGGTGCAAGCGCCCTTTCTCTCCCCAGGAGTCCTGCCAGCGCTTCTCTTGGTGAGAGATGGGCGGCTGTCCCCGAGGCCGGTCCTATTTCCCCACTTTCGGATTGGTTGGGGTTCATGGTGGGATTCCCTGTTGGAGAAAGGGGATCTGGCCTTGGGTTTTGGGCTTCAGGGTTCCCTGATTCTCTCTTTGCGGGTCTCCTAACCCCCTCCCTTGTTTCCTTCCACACAGCGGCGCCTCCTCCCGGAGACTCCTTGAGCCTCCTCAGCTCAAAGGTGAGCCCCAGGGTCCTGTTCTGCTGACCTCCCTCTGGACCCGACCAGAGTCTGTTCTAGGTGCAAGATATCTTGCTGGTCCATAAGAGAAACGTCCTCCCTGGCTTTAAAATATTGATGGTGGGCTTTTTTCTTTATGTTTATATTTTTATCTATATATTACTATGTTTTATTTTTCCTTCCCACTAAAATTTGTTTCTGTTCGTTATCGTTTCTGTTGGGTTTCTCAGTTTGTGAAGCACAGGAGTGGATGCCTACAGATAAGAAATGATGGGAGGGTTTGTAGGGGATGTCTCGTTGGGGTGGGGGTGGGTGGTGTCTGAGTTGGGGAAAGGAAGGGGTTTTGGGGAGCAACGAATGAAGGAAGGAGGGAACTGAGCACTAGAACTAATGGTGATGACAGAAGTCATTTTAAAGGCGATTTAGTCATGGTGGGAAAAAAGACAATGTTGTGAAATTGATTGTTGTACTAATTGTACAGTTCTTGTGATGTTTGAATGGTTGAATTGTGTGCATTAAGTGTCGCAAAGGGTATTCAAAAAGAAAAGGTCTCCATCATGAAAACTATCGAACTAAATAAACTATGCATGAGTCAAAAACCAAAGCGAAACAATCAAACAAAAAATTAGGTATTACCAATGTGTTTGACTTCTTTCTCTGGGATGAAAATGGAAGTGGCCCTGAAACAGGCCCTTGGGTTTTGAACGTTGTGAGGCTGAAGGTCAATTTACTTGGAGCTGGTGTAGTGGGCGTTGGCCCTGGTGCCCTCGGCCATGGCGCGCTTGGCCAACTGTCCAGGTAGTAGCAGGTGCACAGCTGTCTGGATGTCCCAGGCGGTGATGGTCGAGCAGTTCGGAATATGTAGTTGAGGTGCCTGGTGGGTGATGTGCACGAAGGTGTCATTGGTTTGTGAGTTCACGATGCCCATGGCCCTGGACGAGATGCTGGAGTCCGCGTGGAGCTACTTGAGCACCTTGTGCACATACACAGAGTAGGTCACCTCACTCCTTCGCTGGCATTTCTTACTGTGCTTCCTTTGAGCCATAGCTGCAGCCTCCTTGGGGCCCCTCCTCGGGCAGGCAGGGACTTAGTGGGGTCAGGTGGGTTGTTTGACTGGGACAGTACACCTGGAAAAGGTAACGCAGGCGTGCTAAGGCGAGCTCAGGGAGGACAGAAACTCTTGTGGAGCAGAAGGGCAAAAGTTTGCTTAATCTTAATTTTCAGTACGAATACAGACCATGAAAGCGGGGCCTAACGATCCTTCTGACCTTTGGTTTTTAAGCAGGAGGTGTCAGAAAAGTTATCACAGGGACAACTGGCATGTGGTGGCCAAGCATTCACAGTGACGTCACGTTTTGTTCCTTTGATGTCAGCTCTTTCTATTGCTGTGAAGCAGAATTCACCAAGCATTGGATGATTCACCCTCTAATGGGGAACGTGAGCGGAGTTTAGACCTTCTTGAGACATATTAGTTTTACCCTAATAGGGATGTGTTGTTACCATGGTAACCCTGCCCAGAAAAAGAGGAACTGCAGGTTTTCATTGGGTGTGTGTGCTTAGTTGAGGAGCCAATGGGACGAAGCTGCCTTCTCTGGGATTAAGACAGACTCTTAAACTGCAGGGAGGATAGGACACGGCCAGGGAGCCTCCATTGGGCTTGGATAACCTCCAACTCTGCTGGCCTGGGCTATGGCTGTCTGTGGATGCCAGTCCCCACTATGCGCTGGGACCAAAACGGTAGCAGCCCCCTCACCTGCCTGTCACACACCTCGTGTTAGTGGTGATCCTGGTGCTAGAACATTGGTAGACAATCTGCTTTTGGTCAGGGTTTCCTATGGAGCAGGGCAGCTCCCTCCCTGTGATCTATTGCTGCCTTAACAGGGCCTTCCAGTTGACCTCCCAAGTGGCGACAAGAAAAATAAGTCCCCACTCGGTCCCAGTGGAAGGGGACAAGGCTCCTAATGGAGGTGCCCAAGGCGCATGTACACATCGGAGCATCTCCAGCCAGTTGCCGGAATGGGACTCCTGGTCGAGCTCCCATATAGTGGTGAGAAAAATGACTAATCCCCACCTGATGCCAGTCCATCCACCTTTTGCAGCAGGAGCAGCCTGCGGTCTCAGGTGAGGGCAACAGGAACATTGATAACAGGTTATTTCTGGTCTCCTAGAAAGTATTAGTAAGTGTTCTTTCAAAACTATTGTTATGTGTGAACCCAATAACTTGTACTTAAACAAACAAAAAAAACAAGGAAAAAATGTTTATTCATCCTATGCGAATAATGTAGTCTCTAGATGCCAGAATCTTTAATTTTCATCTATCTTACAGTTAGTCTGGAAGGGTCTCATGAAATTTTATTTTGATTTAATTGCCCATCGACCTTTAAAGCAGCCTGAAACCCACTCAACTCTCATTAGTTCCTTGTTCTGCTGGATCCTTTGATCCTCCAGCTGACCCCTCAATGTAGAGGCCTATATGATTTACACTTCCCTTGAAAGACAAAATGTCACTTACGACCGATGACTGTGTGCTGTCCTTACCCTAGAGCCCACATTCATGAAAATACTCTGCCATATGGCGGCCCGTGTGGACCTTAGAGAATTGCTTCAGCTCGCCTCCAAAAGAATGGTATATTGAGGGGTAGGAAGTCCTCACTGATTTTCTTGTCACCTTGTTTGTTCCTTTTTTTTAACTAAAGAAACTTCTTCCCATTTTTAATAAGAGAAATAATAACTTTGTAAAAATAACTAGCACACTAGCATGTCTTTATGCAGGCCTTGGGTGTTTATTTGTGGTTTCTGGGGCTGTTGTCATATTAGCTGTCATTGAGTCAGTTCCATCTCACAGGCACTGAGTGAACAACAGAACAAAGCACTACACTCTCCTGTGCCAACCTCACAATTTAGGATGAACCCATTGTTGCAGTCACTTTGTTAATCCATTCAATAGAGGGATTCCTATTTTTCACTGCCCCTCCACTTTATCCAACTTAACATCCTACTCCAGGGACTGTTCTCTTGATAACTTGTCCAAAGTATCTAATACGAACTTTCACCATCTTTACCGCTAAGTAGCCCTCTGAAATTGCTTATCTGATATTACTTCTGCCAAGACAGACTTGTTTGTACCATCGCTATTCATGGTACTTGGGGTGTTCTTGGCCAGAACTACAACTCAACTACATTGATTATTCTTCTGCCTGCCTAATTCAGTGCCCATCTTTCGCATGCAGAGGAAGCCATTGACAATAGCATGTTTTAGTCAAGTGAACCCAATTCTCAAGGTAATATCTTTTTAAAAATCATTTTATTGGGGGCTCGTACAATTATTATCACAACCCATACATACATCCATTGTGTCAAGCACATATGTGCATTTGTTGCCACCATCATCCTCAAAACACTTGCCTTCTACTTGAGCCCTTAATATTGGCTGCTCATTTTCCCCCTCCCTCCCCATTCCCCCTTACCTCATGAATCTTTCATAATTTATAAATTATTATTTTGTCATATGTTTTACTGTCTGTTGTCTCCCCCCACCCCCGCCCTCTTCTCTGCTGTCCATCCCCTAGGGAGGAGACTATACGTAGATTCTTGTAATCAGTTCCCCCTTTCTACCTCACATTCCCTCCACACTCCAGGCATCGCCACACTCACTACTGGTCCTGAAGGAGTCATCTGTCCTGGATTCCCTGTGTTTCCAGTTGGTATCTATACCAATGTACATCCTTTGGTCTAGCCAGATTTGTAAGGTAGAATTGGGATCATAATAGTGGAAGGGAGGAAGCATTTAAGAACTAGAGGAAAGTTATATGTTTCATCGTTGCTACCCTGTACCCTGACTGGCTCATCTCTTCCCCATAACCCTTCAGTAAGGTGTGTCCAATTGGCTACTGATGGGCATTGAGAGTCCCCTCTGCACTCACTCACATTTACAATGATATGATTTTTTGTTCCTTGATGCTTGCTTGATACCTGATCCCTGTGACAGCTTGAGGTCACACAGGCTGATGTGTTTCTTCCATGAGGGCTTGTGTTGTTTCTGAACTAGACGGCCACTTGTTTATCTTTGAGCCTTTAAGACCCCAGATGCTATGTATTTTTATAGCCAGGCACTATTAGCTTTCTTCCTCAATGTAATATATTTCCAGCACTGTAAAGAGGTGTTATTCCCCTGTTTCATCCAATGTAATGTAGCTGTAGTTCTCTTGACTGTTACTATCACCATTTGGGGTGTTTTGGGGGAATTTTTTTTCACAAACTAACTTTTTCTGGAAGGACTTAAAATTACTCAAGCTTAGATTAAGAATGTTGATCAAGGTAGGATTCAGACCATGACAGTGTGTGTGTGGGCAGGGGGAGGGTGGGAGCTTTTTGGAACTAGAGGAAAGTTGTAGTTTTCATCGTTTCTACATCGTACCCTGACTGGTTTGTCTCCTCTCCAAGACCCTTCTGTAAGGGGATATCCAGTGGCCTACAAATGGGCTTGCAAGTCTGGCTAGACCAGGTGATGTACACTGGTACACATGGGAACTGGAAACATAGGGAATCCAGGTCGATGATCCCCTAGGGACCTGTGGGGTGAGTGGTGATACCGGGAGGACTTTGGGAGGGTGGGTTGGAAGGAGGAACTGATTTCAAGGATCTACATGTGGCCTCCTCCCTGGGGACCAGACCACCGAAAAGTGGATGAAGGGAGACGTGGGACAAAGCAAGATATGACAAAATAATAATTTATAAATTATCAAGGGTTCGTGAGGGAGGGGCCAGTGGAGAGGGTGGGAAAAATGAGGACCTGATGGCAGGGGCTTGGGTGGAAAGCAAATATTTTGAGAATAATGAGGGCAACGAATGTACAAATGTGCTTTACACAATTGATATATGACTGGATTGTGATAAGAGTTGTATGAGCCCCTAATAAAATGATTTTTTTAAAAAGAAAGAATGCTGATCAAGTAGGTCCAACCTTGTTCTTTAACCAGCCTGCCTCAGAGCTCTGAGATTGAAACCTGGACTTAAGACCTAGGGGAATGGTGAGCCTTATATTCCAGATATTTATGACGAAAGGCATGACAGAGTCAAAGATAAATTGTGTATTTTTCTAGTAGCCTGACTTGCATGTTAGTTTTATAGGGGCACAAACATACACCCCTGTCAAATAACTGCCACTTCACAACTCCCTGACTAAGAAACTCTCGGGGGGTTGAAAAGGGCAATGCCAATGACATCAATCTAGGATATCCGACTAGCCACATCAGGCTAATGTCTCCCTACTTTATCACAGCTTAGCCTCTTCCCGTCACATTCATTTTGTGTTCCTACCCCTCCAGGCTCCTGGTCGAGCAAGTTTCACAAGTGGTGCCAAGATACTAGCTTTTTCTCTCTCCCTAGAAATCCAAAACTATGGGTGAGATGTGGGTGTTATAGTGAGATAATCAGGGAAAAGGATAAAAACATGTAAAAGGGAAGAAACTGTTGGTAGAAAGGTACACAGATAGTATCAGCACTGAAATAATTGATCACACCTCATAATTCTGTAAATTTTTAAAGTACATTGTAAATGTTTTTATAGCAATAAAACTAGCATAAGAATATTGTAGCATTGAGTTTATTGACTTTGGCTTGAAAACAGATTCTTCCTGAAAATTCACCTATTTTGATAACAAATTAAAGTGTGTGGGTTCCTCTATGAAGTCAACCTTTCAAAACCTAGGCCAACGCTCAACTTAAGCATTGAACTCCCAAGGCTATACAGTAATCCAGGGTCTAATTGCCTTTCAGGAAGACCTGGAATCCATTCATCCTCTGAGACTAGGAGATACCTGCTTCCATTACATGAATGTCAATGAAGGGGACCTGACGAAGAGAAGAATGGACTCTATTAGCATAGCGTGGGCTCTGTCTTTAAAACAAATACCTCAGGTTGAATCCTAATCTTCAGCTCAGGGGCACAGGGTGGGCACTCCTTAGGGCAAGAAGTGCAGGCCAACAACCTGACATACCTAAGTGATCACTCCTCTTCTCTTTCAGGTTGCAGATTTGCCACACATACCAAAATGCAGGCCAGTCTAGGGAGCCAGAAGCCTGCGACTGCTGTCTTGCACACTTAAGCATCACAAGGATTTGAACTTCTGAATGGTTGTGAACCAAATCTATTCACCTGACTGCAAATGTCCTAGTGTCTCTGCTTTTTATTTAGAGAGTGCATTGATTTTTATTCCAGAAGCTTGACTACAAAATGGTGAGTACTACAGAAACCTAGGGTATTTGCATTATACAAAGTAAGGTCAGGTAGTGATCGCTGGAAACCTGAGGTTAGATTATAAGGTAAAAGTGTGATGGGCGGGGCACAATGGATGGAGCTTTCTGAAGCTGTCTATTGCTATCAAATGCATATGTGGTTCCAAGCACTGGATAACTGTGATGGTCTTCCTTATGTGCCTTGAGGCTTGTTACATAAGGTATCAGCATCCCAGTTTGGGCCTTGGTTTTTTGAAATGTGTAATAAACTTCCTGAGTAGAGTCCAGATATAAAGGTCTACCAGAGGACATGAATTCTTAGCTCATCTAGAGTCACCATTGCTTCTTCACTACAGTTTTCTTTATTCCATCAGGCAGTGACATATTTTCTTTAGATTTTTAAAGATGGCATATTGGGCTCCTACACTGTTGGACATATCTTCTCATGGCTTCATCAAAAGAATGAGTCTGTTAGAAATGTGTCCAGTTGGTCAATAAATGAGAATTCCTATTCCTTATATTTGTTTATGTTGATAAAAAGCCCTGAAGAAACATTCCTCACTGGTAATGTCCCTTTCTACAACAGATGAAATCCTTCCTAGGCTTGCAGTATCTTTACCTAGCCTTACATAATTAACACAATTATTGTGCTATTATTAAAAACACAGCCACTGAAGGTGGTTTATTTTGCTTGAACTTTTTTTAAAAAACAAATAATTGTGTCTCTTCAGAGGATCCCATTCATAACATATCCCATGTATTGAGGTTGATACCTCATCATCTTTACTTTTTTTTTTTTTAATATGGAATGCTTCACGAATTTGTGTGTCATCCTTGTGCAGGGGCCATGCTAATCTTCTCTGTATCGTTCCAATTATAGCACATGTGTTGCCGAAGCAAACACCATCTTTGCTTTTTAATAGCATTTGTCCTGTACTTCTTCCAAGAGACCAAAAACAAAAGATACAAACTCATTGCCATAGAAATGATTCCAACACAGAGTAACTTTAAAGTTGTGGGTAGAGCTGCCCCAGAGGTTTCTTGCACTGTAACTATGTATGGGCATAGAAACTTTGTCTTTCTCCAGTGAAATGACTGATACTTTCAAAGTACTGACCCAGGAGTTAGCTCACTGTACTACCATTGCTCCATTATCCATGATAGGTTTGTGATAAGAATTGTACGAGCCCCCTAGAAAATGATTTTTAAAAAAAACATCTCTTAATTTTCAATGAGAATTCTGCAACAGGTCTTTTTGAAGATATTATTACTTATTTTAAAAGGGACACCACTAACTTCCTTTTCTATCTCTTCATTCAGGAACATATCACTTCACATGCTCATTGTTTTTTATCCATCTTTAGATACAGCTTGATGGCACTTTTGAAGATATCACAGAAGCCCACATTTTATTTAGTCTGTTAATCCAGAGACCACAAATCTGGGATGATTTCTAAGTTCAGCCCCTTCAAGTGTCTTG